>NC_069802.1:5404218-5704453 GCF_027406575.1 Nycticebus coucang
ATAAATATCGAAGTTTGGTGTTACTATTTCAGAACAAATCATTGGTATTATCTTCTTACCAAAGTTCTTCATTTACTGTTTTTTATTTTTAATTTTAGAAAACTTTTTCTAAGATTTGAAATATCTCACATTGATAAACACCTTAAAGAAAAAAATATTACAAAATATGTGCCATGTAGTTTATTAAATAAAATTAAATGGCTGGGCATGGTGGCTCACACCTGTAATCCTAGCACTTTGGAAGGCTGAGGCAGTGGATCGCTTGAGCTCAGGAGTTTAAGACCAGCCTGAGCAATATCAGGACCCTGTCTGTACTAAAAATAGAAAACTAGCCATGTATTGTGGTGGGTGCCTGTTGAGTAGTCCCAGCTACTCGGGAGGCTGAAGCAGGAGGATTACTTGAGCCCAGGAGTTGGAGGTTCTTGCGAGCTGCAATGCCATGGTCCTCTATCCAAGGTGACAGAGTGAGACTCTGTGTCAAAAAAAAAAAAAAAAAAAAAAAGCATGAATTCCATACAAGTACAAGGGTTTCTGTGAGGATGGCATTACTTTGTTCTCTTCAGCTTCCCTGTAAAGTGTAAATACCCCTCAAGTTTGTTCACCATTTGTTTTGCAAGTGAAGAAACTGGGGGACAGCCAAGTCAGCTGGCTTCTCTTGAAGCGACGTCCCATTTGAGGAGGTGACCCGAGATGTCTTATCTTTCTGGCTCTTGTACTGTTAAACCACAGTGTGCTACTTCCTATGAAGGGGACTTCCTTAAACAGTCACTTCAGTGACCACCCTGTACATATGTCCCTTCTCCTCTCCTTCTTTGGTGCTCTTTTTACCATTTCTTCATTTGTGTTTTTTTTGTCATCATTGTACCCCGTGAGGTGCTGGAGACCCCATGCATTTAAGTAAATGCAAGTTGTACAAAAGAGAGCCCGGCAGGAAGCAAACATTTCTGTGAATGTCTAAAAGCTGAAAGGGTTATACTTAGGTGCTAACTCTCAAGAGCTTTGAAGGGGGTTTGCTTAAATGGTACATTTTGTAAATACTTTAACAGATTTTTCTCAGCGAAAACTCCCAAGTCACTTAATTAAAGATGAATTATTCACAGTAATTTTCTAGCCCAACAGTAGAGAACAATATTACTGTTGAAAAAGACCCCTGGAAGTCTGTTGCAATATATTAATTTAGTTTAACACTTTAAAAAATAATAAAGTAAGCTTATTTTTAGTTAACTCAGTCCTGACTAGGATTGATAAATGGTGGATGTTTGAATTTTTTTGAAAAAAAAATAAGGTAAAGCTTGATGCTAATGACCATATGTGTAACTCAGAATATTTAAGTAAAAAAACTAGGGTCATTCCTTGATTTTTGGAGTGTCACACTTTATCACTTTCTAAGAATAGGTTTTCTAACTAAAATATCTACAGGAAACAGGACCGAGTCCATGGGATGAGATAGTGTAATTTTTGAAGTTCTAGAATCAAGCTATCTGTGGTTTTATGTCCTTCCCATTGCTGGGAACTTTGTGTGGTCTCAGTCCATCTCTGAGTTAGGAGAATTTCTGTAAGAGAGGAAGAGATTAATAAGAGTATTGACTCTGGGGCAGCGCCTTTGGCTCAAGGAGTAGAGTGCCGGCCCCATGTACTGGGGGTGGAGGGTTCAAACCCAGCCCCGGCCAAAAACTGCAAGAAAAAAAAAAAGAGCATTGACTCCGGTGCCAGATTACCTGGGTTCAAATCCAAAATTTCTTACTTATTTACTATATGATCTTGAACAAATTGCTTAATCTCTCTGTGCCTCAATTTCCTCATCTTCAAACTGGGGAGAGTAATACTTCTTCCCTCATAGGACTTTGTGAAAAGTAAATGGATCAATTTGGATCCATTAGGATTAGCAGTTAGGAAGTTCCCGGCATGAGCTGACTCCAACACCCCAGTAGAAGGGAGGAGTGGGTGACTCAAGCCTCATCAGGGTTGCCTGGTGTTGTGCAGGCTGGGCACTGCACAACCATTGGGGGTGCCACTGCATGTTAGTCTAAAGAGAAAAGGCTATGATGTTTATTGTCTACCCCCTATTTAATCTTCACCACAAGCTCTGAGGCAGGTTGTACTATGTTATTTTCCCTCCTGTGAGGGAAGTACTATTATTCTCTCAGTTTAAAGATAACACACAGAGATTTTCAGAAAAATTCAAAGCTTAGGGAACTCCATTAACTAACTCAGTGCTTCACAGCTAAGTATCCAAGTTTGTGATTTATTTTTTAAAATTATTTTTATTTATTTATTTATTGAGACAGAGTTTTACTTTGTTACCCTCTGTAGAGTGTTCTGGCGTCATAGCTCACAGCAACCTCAAACTCCTGGGCTCAAGCAATCCTCTTGTCTCAACCATCCAAGTAGCTAGGACTAGAGGTGCCCACCACAACACCCAGCTATCTTTATTTTTTATTTTTTTTTATTAAATCATAGCTGTGTACATTGGTATGATCATGGGGCACCATACACTTGGTTCATAGACCGTTTGACACATTTTCATCACACTAGTTGACATAGCCTTCCTGGCATTTTCTTAGTTATCCAGCTATCTTTAGATATCAGGCTTTGCTCTTGCTCATGCTGGTCTTAAACTCCTGAGCTCAAGCAGTCCGCCCGCCTTGGCCTCCCAGAGTGCTAAGATTACCAGGTGTGAACCACTGTGCCTGGCCCGAAGTTGAGCTTTAAACCAAGTCTTTCTTAGGGCAGAGCTTGTTCCAGTTCACCACTGTGAACTGTGTTAGGGGTGGGAGATCTTCAAGACTACTACAGATCCTGGCCTGTTGATCTACCTGGAGGACTCGCAGGATCTAACAGATAGTGGTACTCATGACCACCATTTATTACAGAGAAGAGACAGAAAGCAAAATCAGCAGAGGGAAGAGGCACATGACTTCTGGAGGAAACTGGGTGCAAATTTCCAGGACCCCTTGGCCAGTGGAGTCACACAGGATGTGCTTCAAACCTCCAGCAATGAGCCGTGACAACACATGTGACACGTTGCCTGCCAGAAAACTTCAGTAGAGACTCAGTGTGCAAGACTCTTACTGGGTGCTGGTTACACAGCCACTCTGTCCAGCATACCAAAATTCTAGACCTTTAAAAGGCAAGTAGGCCTTTCTAAGAATAGCAGTCTCAGGCCTGCTGTACTCACTGTTTTCTGCACACTGAGTGAAGGCAAAGACAGGAAAGCAAAGTGAGAAAGGATGGAGGCGCGCCTGCTCATCAACGCCCCCTCCCCGCTCCCTCCAGCGCCCGCATAGCCCTTGATAGGTGGTGGGTGCTAACAGTGGCTCCCCGGTGGTGCAGATCTTCACTGATCTCCAGCTCATCCTGGTTTGTGCCTCTGTGCTGGGAGGTTTCTGTGGGTTCACTCGGAACTGCTGGACCCTCCACATTGTGCTTAACTGTGACTGCTTATCCCAGGTGTGTCTGTGTCACTTAGAGGCCGACTGAATTCTCAGTGTAACGTTTCCCTTTTGAAAAGCCTTCATTTGAAATACCAAGGTCTGCTTTTGTGTCTCCAGTGGAAATATTGGTGCTTTTGTTCCAGCGCCCCAGACACCCTGTCTCAAACTCACTTACACATCACTCAACTTTGACTAAAAGAGGAACGGTTTCCTCCACCTGCCTCTCTGGTGTCTGGGTCACATGGGGACCATGCTGAGGTTACACCTTCCCTTCTTCTCATGGGCAGGGGCTGACTGAATTGTCTGTGAATAGCCACTTGTCACAAGCCCATCCCAGGGGAACAGTTCTGGGACAGAGTCGACCGGTGCTACCATGACCTGTCTAAAACCTATCTTCTCTTTATTCTTAGTTGCCATGACAGACCGAGTTAAAGAAAAGAGGAACAACGCACCTCCCTTTTGGCTGGCTAGTTCCTTGAGTTCTCAAGTGAAGTAAAAATTATTTTCCTGCCTGTGGCTTTGCATAATTATTTTCCCATTACTTACTTTAATGGAATGGCTGGCAATATTCTTTTGTTTTTTAGAGACAGAGTCTTACTTTGTCACCCTCGGTAGAGTGCTGTGGCATCACAGCTCACAGCAACCTCCAGCTCTTGGGCTTAGGCGATTCTCTTGCCTCAGTCTCCTGAGTAGCTAGGACTATAGGCACCTGCCACAATGCCCAGCTATTTTTTGTTGCATTTTGGCCGGGGCCAGGTTCGAACCCGCCACCCTTGGTATATGGGCCCTACTCACTGAGTCACGGGTGCTGCCCAATATTCTTTTTAGATTTATGAAAAGAGGATTTTTCTGACATATCTCAGGCTTTGTAGCTCAAAAGCTTATACTTATGATGTTGGACAAGTAAACATAATCACTCTGTTCCTCAGTTTCGTCATCTGTAAAATTGAGACAAGAAGTAGTTACTACTTCATGGGGTTATTGTGGGGGATAACTCAAACAAAACATGCTCTGAATGAATTTTATTTTTCATTTTTCTTTTTTTTTTTTTGAGACAGTCTCCTTTGTCACCCTCAATAGAGTGCTGTGGCATCATAGCTCACAGCAACCTCAAACTCTTGGGCTCAAATGATCTTCTTGCTTCAGTCTCCCAAGTAGCTAGGACTACAGGCACCCACCACAATGCCTATTTTTACTTATTTTATTTTTATTTTTTTGAGACAGAGTCTCACTATGTTGCCCGCCCTTGGTGGAATGCTGTGGTGTCACAGCTCACAGCAACCTCAAACTCTTGGGCTTAAGTGATTCTCTTGCCTCAGCCTCTCAATTAGCTGGGACTATTGGTGCCCGCCACAATGCCTGGCTATTTTTTTGTTGTTGTTGCATTTGTCATTGTTGTTTAGCTGGCCCAGGCTGGGTTCAAACCCACCAGCCTAGGTGTATGTGGCCGGCGCACTACCCACTGAACTATGGGCACTGCCCCCAGCTTCTTTTAGAGACAAGGTCTCCCTCTGGCTCAGGCTGGTCTCAAATGTGTGAGCTCAAGATCCACCCGCCTCGGCCTCCCAGAGTGCCAGGATTACAGGCATGAGCCGTGACTGCCTGGATCACTCTGAATGAATTTAAAGCAAAACCTGGCACATGAGGATAGTGAGCCTTGAAGAAATGTTAGTAATATTGCTGTTGTTAATTTTCAAGAGATAAATACCCATTCTTTGTTTTTTAACTGCTCACTGAGTGCATAAAATTCCTTACCCTTTCTCTACTACTACCTCCTTTATAAGTTCATTTAATTAACAATGGGAAGTTTAAGATAATTGCTTGAAAGAAGTTCCAGGCTGGTGAATGGAACTGTGGAGTTCTGAATTCGGTCAGCTTGGGGCTCCCAGGGACTTTCCCTGACTTTGCTGGAGAGGGAATGATTTCACTCTCCTGCTAGCAAGGTGGCCTCTTCAGACTCTCCAGCAGGGCCTACTCTGTGCCACTTCGTGTTAAAGGCTGGGAATTACCAAAGATCAACTGTTAGTAGCCCCAAAAGGAAGTGCCAACCTACTGGCTGCTGGCTCAGTATTGGTTTCATACTGTATGACTGAACTAAAATAACAGTTTCAAAGGTAAAAATAGTACAGTCACATGAAGCACCAGCTCCCTTTATAAAAACAGAATTGTAAAAGCTGTGAAGTAAAGGTTGGTTTCCTTTTCTGGTCGAAAACAGCGGATATTGGTAGACACTGGTCATTTCTATCATGTCCTCCTGTAATTTTAGGGAACAATATTTGTTATGACCCGAAGAAGAATCTCATTCATGCCACTTTGTTTTATAAGACACAATCAAACTTGACCTCAGTTCTCAACAGGTCTTTCCTGAAGTCTAGAAGGTAGTTGTGAAGATCTGTCAGTGGCTTTGCTTATATTTTCCCTAAGGGTTTTGTTAACATGGTTTTGAAGAATAATATTAGCTAAACTTATCGAGCACTTGCCATCCATCAGCTTTGTTCCAAAAGCTTTACATGAATTGACTCTTAACTCCTACTACAAACTTTGAAGTTCTGGTGCTGTTATTCATCATATTTTATAGCTGAGGAGTTGGAGGCACAGAAAGGGTAAGTAGCTTACTTGTCTGAGCAGATACAGTGAGTGAGCAGCAGAGCCCAGGTTCAGTCAGGCAGTTTGGCTCCCAAGTCTTGGCTTGTTGCAGAGTCCTCCCTCTTCTTAGCCTAATGAGATAAAAGGTGTATAAAACAAAATAAAGCAATTTATCGTTTTCCCTCATTTTTATTTTTCAAAAGTACTCAGTTTTTCTTCCAAGAGTGACAGCACACTGTGTCACAAATCCAGGCTCGGCTTTTAATTTTGGTATCAGCCTGGGCCCTTGCAGGCTGTTTCCTTGCTGCCTTGAAGAGTGAGTGCAACCCCCTAGCATTTGCTGCAAAGCCCATCACAGGCTGGTCTCCCCCTGCCCTGCGGGGTCCCTGCCACCTTTGCACCTGTGTCTCCTGGCGCACCTCAACACGGCAGTCACGCCCAAGTATGTGCAGTCCGCCCACTCCCTGAACTTGACGTTCTTTTGTAGCTACACACCTTACTTGTGACGTTCTCTTTGTCTGTAATGTTCTTTCCTCCTTGCTTTGTCAGGAAAACTCTTGTTCGGGATTCAAAACGCAGCTCAGAGACCCTCCTCCTCGCCGCAGCCTTCTCTGACTGTCTCCTGGAAGAGTAAAACTCTTCCTCTGCCCCAGTGTTCTGGGTTGGCAGAAGCTTCCCACGCTGCCTTAGAAGTAAGTCCTTGCCAGTCTCAAGGACAGGAGCTGTGCTTACTTACCAGACCTGCAGAAGTGTTGGATGAAAGAGCTGAAGGGGTGAGGGAGCCTAGGGGAGGGGATGGAAAGGTGTGAGGATATCTGTTCCGTTAATTCCTGACTTTGTGTGTATGATGTTTTGATTTGGGGAGGTGAACTACTCAGCATGACCTGCTTCTTGCGTGATCAGAAATAAAATATTTACAAACTGTGAAGTATGCAATCATGATATCCATGTAGCATGCAGCAGTGAAACAACTGTCAACTTGGTGGCCAAAATAGTGCATAATTAGACAGGCTGTCGTCCTGGCTGCTCGGGAAGGGGAGGTGGGAAAATCATTTGTGCTTAGGAGTTGGAGGCTGCAGTGTGCCATGGTCATGCCTGAGAACCTTGACTGCACTCCTGCCTGGACAACATAGCAAGACCCTCTTAAAAATTTTGAAAAGGCTGGGCACAATGGCTCATCCCTGTAATCCTAGCACTTTGGGAGGCCAAGGCAGGAGGATCACTTGAGGCCAGGAGTGCAAGACCTTGTTTCTACAAAAAATAGAAAAATTAGGCAGGTGTGGTGGTGCAATGACATCATTGCACTCGACCCAGGGCGACAGAGCGAGACTCTGTCTCAATAAAAAATAAAAGTGTGTAACTTAAAATAATTGCTATTATTCTAACTTCACTGTCTAAATTTGGCTAAGTTACAACCTAATTGAAATTCTAACAGTTTTCTGAGTTCTGATTATACTGGGTGCTAGTGGGGACCACACCAGACAGCTGCCGTTCCTGTCCCTGAGGATTGTTCAGTCCAGTGTGGGCCACGGGCCTCCAGCAGAGTCACATGAACGGTTACTGCAGTTGTGACCTGCAGAAGCTAATTAAAGTACTGGTTGCTTGTATTTCAAAGTGTGAGGATGTGAGTAGGACCAAAATGTACTACAGTGAGCCATCTGAAATGAACACTGTTTAATCATTTGTGTCTGACAAAAATGGCAATATATCATGCTTTGTCCTACTGTTACTTTAGCAAATTGATAAGAAAAGCCACCTCTCTTTCTGAATCCACTTAAAAGCTGGTGCTCGGTCATATCAAGGTTTCAGGTACACTCTCTGGTGTCACTAAAGCAACTCCTGCAAGTTTCCTTAAGCCTCTGTATGAGTCAGTATTCTCCAGAGAGGCAGAAGCGATAGGTGCAGATTTAGATACAAGAGAGGGGGTTTAACAGGGTAATTGGCTCATGCAGTTACGGTCGCTGAGGAGACAGCTTGAAGACCGGCCGTTTGCGAGCTGGAGACCTGGGCTGCTGCTGGCAGGGCTCAGTCCAAGTCCAGGGCTCAGACCCAGGGAAGCCGGTGGAGTAACTCTGAGTCCACGGCTGAAGTTCTGAGAACTTGGAGGCTGTGGTGTAAGTCCCGGATCCCAAGGATGGAGAGCCGGGGGTGCTGTGTCCAGCTGCAGGGGAGCAGAGTGTGTCCCAGCTCTAGGAGACGGGCAGGAGGACGTTCTTCTCTCTCCATTTTTGTTCCGCTTGGTGGCCAGTTGGTTGGATGGTGCCCACCCCCGCTGGGTGTAGGTCTCCACTGACTCACATGCCATTCTGCTCTGGACAGTCTTCCTCACACACACAAAGTTGTGGGGAAGAAACTCTGACAAGAGTGTGGCCATCTTGGGAGACAGCTAGTGAGAGAAACCAGGCCAGAAAGCCAATCGCATGATCTCGGCAACCCCCTTCTCACACTCCTGTAAATCCTCACGCCGCTGGCAAGAGCACAGCCTTCCTGGGAGGATAGCTAGTGATAGAAAGCAGGTCAGCGACCAAATGGCCTGAGGCCCCCTCCCCACACTCTTGGAGTGCTTCAGGGCCCGTGTTCCTGGGAAACCTCAAAGTCTCCTGCCCTGGCCTTGGCTGGCCCTAGAGATAAGGCCCTGGTGCAAGATTAACACCTTTGTGGAAGGCAGTGATTCTATGATCAGTCCCTCATCATTCACCCTGCAGCAGAGAAGACGTCCCTCATCTCTCACAACCCCCTCCTGCATCCCAGCTGCACTGGGAAAAGTCCCTTGAAAGTGTGTGTGTGTGGCAGGGGCTGACTTCCGGTTGGACTCCACTCTGCTTTACAACAAAGCCTGTCCCTAATCTCTGGACTGGCCGTCTCTCCTTGCCAACCCTCACCCAGACTCTACCCCTAAACCTGTTCGAAGTAACCTTTCACCTTTTTCTAGGTGTTCCTTAATCCTGTTGGTGATTATGCGTTACTCTTTCTGAGGCTGGCTGCTGCATAGGTGTGACAATGTGGTGCCTCTGTACCCCAGGAGGGATGGGGGAGGGGGTGTAAACCAGACAAGCTCCCACTGCAAGTGCTGGTGGGGCCTCGGTGAGTGGCATGGCTCTTGGGCAGTGGGGATCCTGTCACTGGAATGCTTACAGATAGTCTGTGGCATGGACTAGTAATTACCAAGAGCAAACCCAGAGGGGTGTGTAGTTTCGCTGTGGCCCCAGCCTCGATGGCCAGTGGAGACGCAGTGGTGCAGCCTGGAGTTGGGTGTCTTCTTCCCTGCCTCTGGGTCGGTTCGTTCCACCTCGGGAGCCCATTTACCCACCTGTAACACAAAGCTGTAAATCGCTCATTTCTTTGCGTGCGTCAACAGTTCTGTAATTAATTACAGAGCACTTTGAGACTGCTAGATGCAAGGAGCTGTGTAAACATGGTCTCTCAGGGCAGTCGCATTTATCTAGACTGTTGTTTCTAAGGCTTGCTTCCTGTCTGGAGTCCAGTGTGCACATTACTGCAAAGGACAGTGACAGCTTTATTAGTAGCAATTAAGAAATCTGCATGCCTCTACTTTTTTTTTTTTTTACCAGTTTATAATGGGCTTTTTTTTGTATTCTCACAACATATTTTTGTAAGTAGATACAACTGTAGTTTTGATCAGCCTTTAAAAAATTTGATAAGTGTTTTTTAACTTTTTACCATGGAGCATTTCAAACTTGCTCAAGAGCAGCCAGGAGGGTAGAGTGAACCTCACATCCCCATCACCCAGCCTAATGGCCCTCATCACACTCCTGCCCACTGTCATCGTCTGTTGCCATCTTTCCTACCCCGTTATCTTGTAGAAACCACATCGTTTCTTCTGCAGATGCTTTAATAGGCATCTCCAAAAGTCAGGGGTCCTCGGTTTCGGCAGAACCTTGGTGCCGTCACATTTCTCAATGTATCAACAGAACTCCCTCGACATTCTCAAGCACCCAGTCACTGGTAGAAATTGTTCTAACACATAAACTGCCATGTGAGTTGTATTTAACTTATGCTAGTTTTGAGTCTGGGGCCTCGTGAAGCATACATAACTCACACATCTCTTGCCTTTTTTTTTTTTTTTTGTGCGACAGAGTCTCACTTTTTTGCCCTTGGTAGAGTGCCATGGGTGTCATAGCTCACAGCAACCTCAAACTTTTGGGCTCCAGTATTCTCTTGCCTCAGCCTTCCAAGTTGCTCGGACTATAGGCGCCACCACAAGGCCCAGCTATTTTTATAGACAAGGTCTTTTCTGGCTCAGGCTGGTCTTGAACCTGTGAGCTCAGGGCAATCCATCGCCATGACCTTCCAGACTGCTAAGATTATAGGCGTGAGCCACCGCACCTGGCCTTCTCTTGCCCTATCTTAACCTAGTGAAACACCATGGCCCCAAGGAAAAAAATTTCTTTCTTTCTTTCTTTCTTTCTTTTTCTTTTTGTAAAGGGTTAACACAGCACCTAACGTAGCCTCTCCATAAAACCTAGCTCCCTGTGACCCTTCATTTGGTTGTGATATGATGTTAATGCTTTCTTTTAAGAATTGATATAATTTAAACTTTAATCTCAGGAAAATACATTTCAACCCAAGAAAGTTAGATTAAGATAGTGCTGGAGTATTTCTTACATTGTTCTATGTCTCCAACCCCACTTTCTTTTTTTTTCCAACCCCACTTTCTTCATGTCTTTTTAGCAGGTGGCTCTCCCCTCCAGGGGAACAGGTGAGTAGCAGTTAAATAGCAGAGGCCTGCCAAGGCCCGGCAGGGGGAGGCTGACCTGACCTCAGATCTAGAGACAACCAGCTACTGACCCTCTTTCCTTAGGATCACACAGCGCCCCGGACGTACCAGCGTATTCCACAGGAGGAAATAATGGCACACATGTTGTTCCCACACATCTGCCTCGGAGGGTGCTCCGTTATCCTACTTCTTCTCTGCCTCCCCCTTTTATTTATTTTTATTTTTTTATTTAAGATTTTTTTAATTGTTAAATCATAGCTGTGTACATTAGTGCAATCAAGGGGTACAATGTGCTGGTTTCATATCCAATCTGAAATATTCTCATCAAACTGTTCAACGTAGCCTTCATGGCATTTTCTTAGTTATTGTATGTAGACATTTGTATTCTGCCTTTAGTAAGTTTCACCTGTACCCATTCTAAGATGCACCGTAGGTGTAGCCCCACCCATTATGCTCCCTTCACCCTAACCTCCCTCCTCCCTTCCCCTTCCTTGGCCCTTTCCCCATAATCTTGTGCTATAGTTGGTTATAGTCTTCATGTGAAAGCTATAATTTAGCTTCATAGTAGGGCTGAGTACATTGGATACGTTTTCTTCCATTCCTGAGATACTTTGGTAAGAAGAATATGTTCCAGCTCCATCCATGTAAACATAAAAGAGGTAAAGTCTCCATCTTTCTTTAAGGCTGCATAATATTCCATGGTATACATGTACAACAATTTGCTAGTCCATTCGTGGGTCTATGGGCACTTGGGCTTCTTCCATGACTTAGCAATTATGAATTGGGCTGCAATAAACATTCTGGTACAGATGTCTTTGTTATATTGTGGTTTTTTTGTCTTCTGGGTATAAACCTAGTAAAGGAATTATAGGATCGAATGGCAGGTCTATTTTTCGATCTCTAAGTATTCTCCAAACATCCTTCCAGAAGGGACAGATTAGTGTGCATTCCCACCAGCAGTGTAGAAGTGTGCCCTTTTCTCCACATCCACGCCAACATCTCTGGTTTGGGGATTTTGTTATGTGGGCTACTCTTACTGGGGTTAGGTGATATCTCAAAGTAGTTTTGATTTGCATTTCTCTGATGATTAAGGATGATGAGCTTTTTTTCATGTGTTTGTAGATCGTGCGTCTGTCTTCTTTAGAGAAGTTTCTCTTCAAGTCCCTTGCCCACCCTGAGATGGGATCACGTGTTCTTTTCTTGCTAATACGTTTGAGTTCTCTGTGGATTCTGGTTATTAGACCTTTATTGGAGGTATAACCTGCAAATATTTTCTCCCATTCCAAGGGCTGTCTGCTTGCTTTACTCACTATGTTCTTGGCTGTGCAGAAGCTTTTTAGTTTGATCATTTCCCAGTAGTGTATTTTTGATACTGCTTCAATTGCCTGGGGAGTCCTCCTCATAAAATATTCACCCAGGCTGATTCCTTCAAGAGTTTTCCCTGCACTTTCTTCAAGTATTTGTATAGTTTCATGTCTTGAGTTTAAATCTTTTATCCAGTGAGAGTCTATCTTAGTTAATGGTGAAAGGTGTGGGTCCAGTTTCAATCTTCTACAGGTTGCCAGCCAGTTCACCCAGCACCATTTGTTAAATAGGGAATCTTTTCCCCACTGAATGTTTTTAATTGGCTTGTCAAAGAACAAATAACGGTAAGTTATTTGAGTAAGAGTTATTCATCTCTTGGTTCTCTATTCTGTTCCAGACATCTACTTCTCTGTTTTTATGCCAATACCATGCTGTTTTGATCACTATCGATTTATAGTACAGTCTCAGGTTTGGTAGTGTGATTCCTCCTGCTGTGTTTTTATTGCTGAGTAATGTTTTGGCTATTCAAGGTTTTTTTCTGATTCCATATAAAACGAAGTATTATTTTTTCAATATCTTTAAAATATGACAATGGAGCTTTATTAGGAATTGCATTAAAATTATATATTGCTTTGGGTAGTATAGACATTTTAACAATTTTCCCACCCATGAGCATGGTATGTTTTTCCATTCGTTGACATCTTCAGCTATTTCTTTTCTTAAAGTTTCATAGTTCTCTTTGTAGAGATCTTTCACGTCCTTTGTTAGGTATACTCCCAAATATTTCATCTTCTTTGGCACTACTGTGAAAGGAATAGAGTCCTGGACTGTTTTTTTGGCTTGGTTATTGTTGGTATATATAAAGGCTACAGATTTATGGGTGTTGATTTTGTAGCCTGAGACATTGCTGTATTCCTTGATCACTTCTAAAAGTTTTGTAGTAGAATCCCTAATGTTTTCCAGATATATGATCATATCTGCGAAGAGTGAAAGTTTGGTCTCTTCTGAACCTATGTGGACACCCTTGATCGCCTTTACTTCCCTAATTGCAGTGGCTAAAACTTCCATTACAATGTTAAAGAGCAATGGAGACAATGGGCAACCTTGCCTGGTTCCTGATCTAAGTGGTAATGATTTCAATTTAACTCCATTCACTACAATATTGGCTGAGGGTTTGCTGTAGATGGCCTGTATTAGCTTAAGAAATGTCCCTTCTATACCAATTTTCTTAAGTGTTCTGATCATGAAGGGATGCTGGATATTATCAAAAGCTTTTTCTGCATCAATTGAAAGAATCATTCGGTCCTTATTTTTTAGTTTGTTTATGTGCTGAAATACATTTATAGATTTACGTATATTGAACTAGCCTTGAGTCCCTGGGGGTAAATCCCACTGGGTCGTGGTGTATAATTTTTTTGATATGTTGCTGGATTCTGTTTGTTAGGATCTTATTGAGTATTTTTGCATCAATATTCATTAGTGATATTGGTCTATAATTTTCTTTTCTTGTTGGGTCTTTTCCTAGTTTGGGTATCAAGGTGATGTTTGCTTTGTAGAATGTGTTGGGTAATATTCCTTCTTTTTCTATATTTTGGAAGAGGTTTAGTAATATAGGTACTAGTTCTTCTTTAAAGGTTTGGTAGAATTCTGATGTAAAGCCATCTGGTCCTGGGCTTTTCTTTTTAGGGAGATTTTGTATAGTTGATGCTATTTCAGAACTTGATATAGGCCTGTTCAACATTTCCACTTCATTCTGGCTAAGTCTGGGTAGCTGGCGTACTTCTAGGTATTGGTCAATTTCTTTCAGATTTTCATATTTCTGAGAGTAGAGTTTCTTGTTAAGGATTTTTTAATTTCTGAGGGGTCTGTTGTTATTTCATCATTACCATTTCTGATTGATGAAATTAGAGATTTTACTCTTTTTTTCCTGGTTAGGTTGGCCAAAGGTTTATCTATTTTGTCTTTTCAAAAACCTAACTTTTGGATTTATTGATCTGTTGTATAATTCTTTTGTTTCGAATTTCATTTAATTCTGCTCTGATTTTGGTTATTGCTTTTCTTCTGCTGGGTTTGGGGTTGAAGTGTTCTTCCTTCTCCAGTTGCTTGAGATGTCCCATTAAGTTGTTAACTTCCTCTCTTTCCGTTTTCTTGAGGAAGGCTTGCAGTGCTATAAATTTCCCTCCTAGAACTGCCTTTGCATTATCCCAGAGGTTCTGATAATTCGTTTCTTGATTGTTGTTTTGTTCCAAAAATTTGGTGATTTCCTTCTTAATCTCATCTATAACCCATGTATCCAGCATGGGTTGTTTAGCTTCCAACCCAGCATAAGGTTGTTTAGCTTCCATGTTTTTGTATCGGTATGCAGGTTCCTGTTGTTATTGAGTTCAACTTTTACTGCATGATGGTCTGAGAAGATGCAAGGAATAATTTCTATTTTTTTGAATTTGCTGACGTTAGATTAGTGGCCTAGGATGTGGTCAATTTTTGAGTATGTTCTGTGGGCTGACAAGAAGAATGTGTAGTTTTGTTGGGATGAAATGTTCTGTAGATGTCTGTTAAGTCCAGATGTTGAATGGTTAAGTTTAAATCTAAAATTTCTTTGCTTAGCTTCTTTTTGGAGGATCTATCCAGCACTGCTAAAGGGGTATTAAAATCTCCAACTACTATGGAACTGGAGGAAATCAAGTTGCTCATGTCTGTTAGAGTTTCTCTTATAAATTGAAGTGTGTTCTGGTTGGGTGCATGAATATTAATAATAGAAATCTCATCACATTGAGTATTACCTTTAACAAATATGAAGTGTCCATCCTTATCCTTCCTTATTTCGGTTGGTTTAAAGCCTATTGCATCTGCGAATAGGATTGCAATGCCTGCTTTTTTTCTGCTTTCCATTTGCCTGGAGTATAGATGACCATCCCTTCACCTTGAGTCTGTATTTGTCTTTTAATGTAAGATGAGATTCTTATATGCAGCAGATATCTGGCTTGAGTTTTATCTGGCTCCACCTGTGCCTCTTTAGAGGACAATTTAAACCATTCACATTAATTGAGAATATTGATAAGCCTTTTGAGAGTCTGGTGGATATTTTTAATCCTTTTCTGACTGTGGAAGTCGGGATTTGATCAAAATTTTCTGGGTGGATTTATTTTGTGGTGGAGGATTATGCTGGTCGTTATGGAGGATAGGTCTGAGAATATCCTGGAGAGCTGCTTTAGTTATGGCAAATTTCTTCAACATGTGAATGTCATCGAAGTATTTAATTTCTCCGTCATAAATGAAACTCAGTTTAACTGGGTACAGGATCCTGTGTTGAAAGTTATTTTGTTTTAGGAGATTAAAAGTCGATGAGCATCCTCTTCTAGCTTGAAAGGTTTCAGCGGAGAGATCTGCAGTTATTCTAATATTCTTGCCCTTGTAGGTGATGGTTTTCTTTTGTCTGGCTGCTCTCAAAATTTTCTCCTTCATATTAACTTTAGTGAAATTGATTATGATGTGTCTGGGGATGTCTTATTTGGGTTGAGTCGTGCTGGAGTCTGAAACTGCTATCTGAATTTCAGAATCTCTTGGCATGTCCGGAAAGTTCTCCTTCATAATCTCATGGAGAAGATACTGTGCCTTGTGAAGCTACTTTGTTGCTTTCGGGGATCCCTATAAGATGAATATTGATTTTCTTCGAATTATCCCAGAGCTCTCAGAGAGTGATCTGTTTTTGCCCTCCATTTCTCTTCCTCTTTAGTGTTTGGGAGCGTTCGAAAGCTTTGTCTTCAATGTCAGAAAACCTTTCTTCTGCTTGCTCCATTCTGTTACTGAGGGGTTGTATTGTGTTTCTCAGATCTTTGAGGGCTGCAACTTCTTGTCTCAATGTGTCAAAATCTTTGGTCATTTGGTCTTTGAATTCGTTGAATTCTTGAGACATCTTTTGGTTTACTGCTTGGAATTCTAATTTGATCTTATTTGCTATCCAGATTCTGAATTCGATTTCTGACATCTCAGCTATTTGTTTGTGCATGGGATCTTGTGCTGTGTCTGCCCCATTGATCCTTGGGGGAGTTGATCTACTCTGATTGTTCATATTGCCAGAGTTTTTCTGTTGATTTTGCCTCATGATTGTTTTTAACTGTTGCCTCTGGCCATCCTCAGATTTGGAGAGGTGTCTCTCCAAGATTTGACCCCAGTGGGATCACTCTATTGTTGCTGGATCTTTGTAGGGAGTGACCCTGTGTAGCTCCTCTGGGGCTGCCCAAGCCGGGGAGTTCTGGTTCTGGAAGCAGCTCCAGAGTGTGACACACCTGGATCCAGCAATAGGGCGGGAGCTGGTGCACATGGTTCTGGGAGTGCCTGGCACCCAGTTACTTTGGCACAGAGAGCCCAAGGCTACAGCAGTCTCTGCTCAGGAGAAGGGCTCTGTGCAGAGGCAGGAAGGGCTCCGGAGGGCACTCGGCTACCAGAGTCCTTGGCCAGGTGAGTGGTCCGGTATGGAGGCAGGGAGGGTACAGGAGGGAGGATGCAGGGTTGTGCGGTTCCCGCAGTTCCTGGTCCGGGTGTGCGGAGGCCCTGTGGGTGTGTGTCGTGGATCGGGGGTCATGGCGCAGCTGTTATGGAGGTCCGAGTGGCACCACGCCCAGGAGTTTGAGGTTGGTATGAGCTGTGACGCCGGAGTACTCTACCCAGGGCAACAGCAAAAAAATTTTTTCTAATGTGACAATGTGTTAAAAATAATTTTATTTATGGAAGATTCCCAATTACTAGGTCATCTTACAAGAATTTGCTTTAAATTGGTTATTTGCAATGCCAGTTGAATAAATATTCCTGTAGAAACCATAGTAAGTAGTAAGGAGGCAATTCCGTGTATTTCTGTTTGAGTGTCATACTGAGGGAAGAGTTGATGGGCAATTCATTTTTTGCTACAGAGGCTCTAACACAAATTTTCTTTTTTTTGCCAGTGTTTTAGGGTGGTTCCTCTCCCCATGCCCACTTTTTCACCCTTACTCCCCCAGTCCTCCCCTAGATCCCACCAGGAGAGGCGAAAGGAAGAAACTTTTCCCAGCATGACTGATTATAGTCATTGGGAAAAAAAGGAGGGAATGTTGTTCTTTTAGGGGCAGCAAACAGTGTAGGAAAGTGGCCATTATATGCAGTTTAATATTTTAAAGCCATGTACAGAACAAACTGCAGAAACTAGAGAACTAGAGAAATATAAAGGGTCCAGAACCCTTTAAAGACCAAGTTAATGGTCTACTTTTATAGCAGCCTAGCAAAGCTCAGTTCACTTTTTAATAATTTGTACTTCCCATTCATATTTGTGTGCAAGCCTGTGTGCCCTCCACTAATATCAAATAAGCAGGGAGATATATTTTTCTTAGTGGTGGAATTAACCCATTCTGTGCAGGGCAGAGGCAAAGTTCCCTAGAGGCTGGAAGCCTCCCAGCTTCCCAAGGCCTTTCCAGAAACCCAGCCCTGGGGTGAGGCTCAGGGGAATTGCTGCAGGGGTCTTCCACTCTCCAGGCTGTCATTTCTCTGAGCCATCACCTCATCAGTCCATTGGCCACAGTGGGGGTGGGAATTGTGTCTCCTGGGGCTGCACCTGGAGGTTTCATTCCACATATGAAAGTCAAGGGCTTGGCCACAGTGTTTGGGTTACGAGTTGCCTCTGCCCCCACCACCTACACTGGAAGCTGCATTTTCTATCTTGCCCTGCTTGCTCTTCATAACTCTCAGCCACCAGAAACGCTCAAAGCTTATTTCCCTCAAGTTCCTCTTTTTTTTCTTTTTTTGAGACAAAGTCTTACTATGTTGCCCTGGGTTGAGTGCTATGGCATCACAGCTCACAGCAACCTCAAACTCTCGGTCTTAAGTGATTCTCTTGCCTCAGCCTCCCAAGTAGCTGGGGCTACAGGTTCCTGCCACAACACCCGGCTATTTTTCTGTTGTAGTTGTTGTTGTTTAGCAGGCCCAGGCAGGGTTTGAACCCTCCAGCCCTGGTATATGTGGCGGGTGCCCTAACTGCTGAACTATGGGTGCTGAGCCTCAAGTTCCTCTTGATAAGAGATCATGTTTATATGATTCTGGTTATTTCCACTTTCATAAAGATATCAAGTGTCATTTAAAAAAAATGCCCTGAACACATCAGATGCCTACTAGAGGGCCTGAGAACACATCCCCACCCCCACACATATGCACATATGCACACACGCCCCGAGAGCCTGAGAATACACACACATTGAGAGTCTCAGAACACACACACACACACACACACACACACACACTCCTAGAACAGAAGCAAAGTGCTACTAGTCAGTATTAACCATAGAAAACTAAGAATTAAAACCTAGAGTAAAAGGGCTCAGCGCCCCTAGCTCAGTGGGTAGGGCACTGGTCACACACACCGAGGCAGATGGGTTCGAACAATGACAACTGCAACAAAAAAACTAGCCAGAGGTGGTGGCTGGTGCCTGTAGTCTCAGCTACTTGGGAGGCTGAGGCAAGAGACTTGCTTAAGCCCAAGAGTTTGAGGTTGCTGTAAGCTGTGATGCCACAGCACTCTCCCTAGGGCATCTCAAAAAAAAAAAAAATGCCCTGGGATAAAGGGCTTTCTTTCTTTTTTTGCTGCTTAAAAAAAAATAAAAAGCAAAAGGATTTGCAATGATATATCCAGTGATAACCATCTCCCGTGGTTGAGGAAGGACTGTGTGCATCTCTGAAGACTGTTCTGGGTCTGTTGTTCTGTTAGTTGGGCATCCCCATATGCCTCAGTGCACCTTGACAGAACAGAGTGGAGATTGTTCTCCAGGAAGCAGGTCCTAGAGATTCTTGGTGGGCCTGTGCCCACCTGGCATGGTATGTGTCTGAGATAGCTGTAGCAAAAATAAAGGATAAAAGATAAAAATAAGAGCCAAAACTCTTCTTTAAAATGGTATAGTCCAAAAAAGTGATGGTGCCAGGGATGGTGGCATGAACCTAAAGTCCCAGCTGAGGTAGGAGCATTGCTTGAGCACAGGAGTTTGAGACCAGCCTGGGCAACATAGAAAGACCCCATCTCTACAAAAAATAAAAAGCTAGCCAGGTATGTGGTGTGTACTTGTAGTCCCAGCTACTCAGGAAGCTGAGGTAGGAGGTGACTGTTGGAAGGCTTACCCGAGTTGATAAGTGTAAAGCTGTGGACACTACCCAGCACGTGGTGCTGTTACGAGTGCTACCTGTTGTTCTCCATTCTCTGAACATGGATTAAATCAGATACTTTGGCTGAGTGCATTTCACCCCAAGGAGTCTGATCATTTTGTGTTGTTGCTGCTGTATTCAGAGCCCAAACACCAAGCCTGAGTTTCATACCCGTTTCTCGTACCTGGTGAAACACTTCCTGTGAACCATGCTGGGCTGCAGATGTGTCCAGGTGGGAGCTCTGTCTCCAAAAGCCACATGTTGATGTAAAAATCTGTTCCCTATTTCTGCATTTTCTCTATCTTAGCAGTAAAAGATACCGAAACTGGGTGGGGTGGGAGCAAAGAGGCATTTTGGATTTGTCTAGGAATGCTCGTTTCTCAGGGGAGAAGTGTGAGTTACCATGTATATGGCAGACCCCAACCCTGGGCTTGGGGGTACTGGTCAGGGGCCTGTCAGGAACCAGGCCGCACAGTGGAAGGTGTCTCTGCAGAGGGCCTGCCCTTCATCCCATGGGATTTCCTTTGTGAGTGACTTGCTTCTTTCACACCCCAGCTCGTGGATTTTCTCCTTCACTGTGACTTTGTCAGGCTGGTGTTCTATTTGCTATGACTCTTCCAGGTGTTCCAGGACCAACTTGTGTCTGGATGCCTTGACCTCTGGCAATACCAGAGAAGATTCCCTCTACTATTCTCTCCAATAGTTTTCCATGCTCAGGGCTTCTTCTCCTTCACAGATACTCGTAATTGTTATATGTGTTCGTTTTCGTAGTTTGGAATGTTTCTTGCAGTGATTGTTCATTCTTCTTCTTTTCCTTTTCTTTCTTTCTTTTTTTTTTTTTTAACAAGTTTTACTGACTGGGTAACTTCAAAATCCTTATCTCCAAGCTTCCAAACTCTGAAATTTTTCTTCTCCTTGGTCTGGCCTATTGTTAAAGCTTTCGACTGTATTTTGCAATTCCCTCAATGACTCTTTTATTTCTTTAAATTCTGGTATCGCTTTTCTAATGCTATCTATGTCTTCAGTGAATTTTTTTGTTCGTGTCTTGAATTATTGTTTAATTTCTTTGAGGTAGTTTTCTACCATCTCCTCAACTCTGTTTATCCTACTTGTCATCCATTGTCTGAATTTCGTACCTGTCATTTCAACAGTTTCGTTTTGGTTGGAGTTCATTGCTAGGGAGCTGTTGTGATCCTCTGGGGATATTGAGGCAACCTATTTTTTTATATTGCTGGAGTTTTTATCCTGGTTCCTTCTCACCTGGGGCATCTTCTCTCAGCCTGAAACAGCCACTATGATACACCTGCTGTCCTCTTCTGGGGCCTCTTTCTTGGCGAAGATACGGATGTGTCCTTGGAGGGGAGGCTTGGGCTCTACTATGGGAGCTTGATGAGCCGGGGAGGGGAAGACGCACCACGAGCCTTTAATGACATCCTGCTTCATCTCCCCCGTTGCCCTGCGGTTGTCACAAGGCCACTATTACAGGGCAGGCCCCTGGTGCCAGGTTGCAGGGAGCTGGGGCTGGCTGGGAGGAAGGGACATACTTGTGGGATGGAGAAGGTCTGCTGGGGATGGTGCACAGCTGTGCAGGCCTGGGCAGTGAGGTGCCAGGCGTGTGAGCAGGGTGAGGTCAGTGTGGGGTGGAGTAGGTTTGCAGGGCATGGTAGGAGTGGGGCACAGGGAGGAGTGGGCCGCTGTGTGGAGTAGTCTGGTGGGTCATGGAGCAGCGACCTGGCACAGAGCAGACCACAGGGCAGGGTATGTACACAGGACAGAGCAGTTCTGCAAGGTACAGCACTCCTGTACACAGCTGGGGCACCTGTGGGTCAGGTTGGCCACGGGGCGTGGTGTGCAGGCAGGGTAGAGTGCAGGGCCCCAGGTTCCCGCGCAGGACAGTTGGTGTGTGGCACGCAGCCCATCCAGATTTAAAGGCCACAGCTGCACTGGCTCTAGTGCCATTCAGGACCTTTTGGCCAGTGGCAGCAGCAGTGGTCCAGCTGTTCTGGCACCAAGGGCTGCTGGTACGCTCTGCCCAGGTCTCTCAGGAAGTTTGAGTGAGTGGGATCACCCAGGCCACAGCAGTGGGTGCAGGGACCGGGGTCTCCTGCTCTGCGCAGGCCCCAGGGGGGTGGTGGTGGGTGCACATCACCCACCCATGGTGCGCATGTGTGTGTTGGAAGTCCCTGCTCCCTGTCGGCCTGGCAGGCGCCAGGAGGAGGCAGCACTCGCAGATCTGACCCTGGGCAGAAGTAGCATTTTGGGATTGGAATGTCACAATGGTGCCCGCCATCCCACAAGTATGTCCCTTCCTCCCAGCCAACCCCAACCCAGGGCTCTCAAGCCAGCTGTTCCTTCTCTCGGAGCAGTGCAGCTGCCCAGCCTCTGGTCCGTCTCTGTGTCAGTCGGCCACTCCAGTTGCAGATGCTCAGGGGTAGCCTGGAGCCCGCATTCCCTCCTGTCCCTTTCCTGTAAATATGATCATTCCTCTCCTTAACCTTAGCATGTATCTGGTTTTGGTCAATTTCCTAAGGGCAAGGGATTTTGTATACTTTCGTGGTGCTTTGGTATCTTTGCCTTACAGATGGTAGAAAGACACTGAAGTGATATTGAGTGAATGTGGCTGAGGTACAAGGCAAGTCCACAAATTAAATATAAATTTAAGACTTGGTGCCCATAACACCTTGTTTACGGTGCCAGCCACACACCCGGAGGATGGCAGGTTCAAATCCAGTCCAGGCCTGTCAAACAACAATGACAACTGCAGCAAAAAAATAGCCAGGCATTGAGGCAGGCGCCTGTGGTCCCAGCTACTTGGGAGGCTGAGGCAAGAGAATCACTTAAACCCAAGAGTTTGAGGTTGCTGTGAGCTATGACGCCATGGCAGTCTACCAAGGGCAACAATAGTGAGACTCTGTCTCAATAAAAATGTATATATATATTAAATAAATAAATAAATACACACAAATTTAATTGTCATGATAGGACACAGTGACTGTCCGCCACAGTATTGGCATTATGCATGTTTCTAGGACTGCAAGCTCTAGAAATTTTAGATTTTGTCTTTTTAATTTGATGACTATATTTTATTCTCTGTTTTAATGTTGTGGCCTGTTGAGAAAGAACAGAGGCTGACTAAATGCAAAACAGCCACATGGGGTTTAATGATAGGATAGTGGGATGTGTGCACTCAGAAGAGATGGGAGGTTGTCACGCAGTAAAGCAAGCAGGTGGCTTCCGGAAGAACTGCCTATTTTGTCTAAGTAATGTTGTTAATTTCCTCTGATTTGTCGTGTGATTTTGTTTGTATTGAATTCGTGAATGTCCTTTGGTCTTAAAATTTATAAGAGCTATAAGCATAAGAAATTTCCACTGAGTTTATGTTTGTACAGAGTTAAGTGATAACGAATGTATCAAGTTTTTTAAATATATGTGGGCTAAGTGTTTCAGAATGGAATTAGACAGAATTCAAATCCTGGATTATTGCATGACATTGGGCTGGTAATTTTACTCCCCACATATTCATCTCTTCTGTATAACAGTGACAACAGTTCTCACATTATAAGGCTGTGAGGATTCACTGATATAATCCCCTTAAAGAGGCTAACAGTACTTGGTTATAAGTGAGTGTTCCATAATTATTAGCTTTGGACACAAGATAATTTTTTTTTTTAATGATAAGAGCTCATAAATATTCAATCTTGAGAGACCCAGAGTCAGGTAAAAACTTTAGTGTTTGGGAGGTTTGGGTTATTTCTAGCTCAGCCTTATATGGCCCTTAGTCAGTTTCATAATCTCTTTTAGACGCTTAGATTCTTGACAACTTTCTGAGGTTATTGTGAAAACTAATAGCAAAATTTTACCATTTAGGGATGAGTTTGTATCAGTCAGGTTTCTCCAGAGGAACAGAACCAAAGGGATCTAGTATTATGGCAGTGGGCTCCTGTTATTATGGGGACCCAGAAGTCCTACAGTCTGCCACCTGCAGTTTGGAGAGCCAGGAAAGCCAGTGGTGTGATTCAGTAATTCAGAGTCTGAAGGCCTGAGATCTACGGTGGGTGAGGAGGCCAGAGCACCAGGAGCTCCAATATCCCAGGGCAGGACCAATGGCCTAGCTCAAGAAGAGAATTCACTTTCCCTCTCATTTTTTTGTTTTATTTGGATCATGCCCTCCTGCAATGGCTAGGGTGGATCTTTCTTGCTCACTCTAATGATTCAAATGCTAGTATCTTCCAGAAACACCCTCACAGACACCCAGAAATACTGTTCCCAGGCATCTAAGTTTCTCTCAGCCTAGTCAAGTTGACACACAGAATTAACCACCACGGAGTTCCCTGTGTCAGATGCTGTACAACATCTAGAAACATTATCTTTAATCCTGCCAGTAGCTTGGCAAAGAAGAGTGGTATTGTTCTATTTCTGCAGAGAAAGGAACGGAGGCAAACAGGGTTCCCCTATGCTGTATGTCTTAGTAAGCGGCCGAGCAGAGCTAGAATCAGGGCCTGCTGTGCCCGAAGCTCACACGAGTGCTCTGCACCTGAGGTCCTGTTGCAGTGCAGAGGCAGTTCATCCAGGAGATTTCCTCTGTGGCAGGACACTGGGAATAGCCACAGCAGGAATTAAAATTGTGGTCTGAGAAAAGGCAGGAATCATTTGGAATCATACTGGGGACTCGGGAGGCCTAGGGAACAGGACAAGAGGGAGTCCTGAAGAAAAGTGACTTCTCCAATTACCGGGAACAAGTTCTCGTCACTTGCATAGATGTTTTTCCTAACTTAATATCTTTAATTTAGGGTTTATGTTGATATTAGTAAAATATTGAGTATTCTGGAAATTAAAGGAAAGCCCTATACCTTGGAAGACTCGCTGGGGACAGAATCTCTTACATCTAACTCCAGTCCTGCCACTTAGTTGGTGTGCACTTTCAAGCAAGCAAGGTGTGTTTTGTTCTTTACACTTTTCTATTTGTGCTGGTTTATGTGGATGGGGTGAATGCTGCCTCACACAAACTTACCACCTCATTCTCCTCCTCTCCCAGAATAAAGACCACAAAGGGCTTAGCTAGCCCTGTCCCCAAAATTCGTGCACAGGACCCCCAGCTCATCAGAACCCTCCAGCTGGCAGTGGAATTTTTCCACCTGCTCCAGCTCCGTGTAATAGAGGTCTTTAACCGTGCTCTGGGCAGATACTGTCCTCGGCTCTGCTCAGGTGGGTCTCTCTCCCTTTCATTAAACCTGTCCTGACCCTCTCCTACTCTACCGCCTCTTCTCTGGGTACACACTAATGCCCCTTCAGTTTACAAATGTATAAAACGGTCATGGCTTACCTCCAGTTCCAAGCTTGGCGAAGTATACCCAGGACAGGCGAGAGAGGATACCCCACCCACACCCAGAGTGTTGCTCGTGGTTCCTTGCACACCGTCGCGTACACAGCCACTAAGTGCCAGGTGGTCTTCTTTGCTCGGGGGCTTCTTAGAGGATTCAAAGATGAGTTAGGGGAGGTCTCAGCTTCCTCTTGATTTTTAGTCTAGTGGGCAGGGCAAAGGCAGTAGAATGGAAAGAAATGTAATATGAAAAAGGTAATGACCCTAGACATTTCTCCTTGGGCCACAATATTAACAGGAACATGTAGCATACTTCAGCAATTATGAAGTGATTTTTTTTTTTTAATTGAAGAAATTTTAAAGAGTAGTCTAAATGGAGAAAAAACCCTCATGTTCCTTCTCAGAGATAACTGTAGTAACTGCTCACAGGTCATCTCCCAAAGCGCCTATGAATACCCCGAAGGGGCCCCTCTGTAGAGTAGTTTTGAAAGGCTGGCCTGTCAGGAGGTAAGGGGCTCCGGAGGGAGTGCAGGGGAGGACTTGGAGAGAGCACACGCCTGTCTCAGTAACCCTCTGCGGCCTGTGGAGACTCCTTAACACCTCTGAACCTTTTCCTCCTCAGCCCTGCCTAACCTCCCAGGGGGCAAGAATAGGAGACTGAAAAGCAGAGTTATCTGTACCTATAAGGAAGGTGCTGGCTCGGCGCCTGTGGCTCAAGCATCTAAGGCACCAGCCACATACACCTGAGCTGGTGGGTTTGAATCCAGCCTGGACCCGCCAAACCACAATGACAGCTGCAACCAAAAAAATAGCCAGGCATTGTGGCAGGCGCCTGTAGTCCCAGCTACTTGGGAGGCTGAGGCAAGAGAATCGCTTAAGCCCAGGAGTTGGAGGTTGCCGTGAGCTGTGATGCCACGGCACTCTACCCAGGCGACAGCTTGAGGCTGTGTCTCAAAAAAAAAAAGAAGAAGGTGCTGAGTATTTCTGAGCTCCAGCCCATATTTTCAACTCCCTGAAAACATTTCCAGGTTGTCCAATTGGTTGTCCAATAGTCGCTCAAACAACATTGGCCGACCTTGCCTTCTCAGGCCCGATCGTCCTGTGTTCTTTATTATGGTTTGTGGTATGAGTGTCTATGGGTCACTCAAACTCAAAATCCTCAAGCCTCCCTAACGCCTGTGCTCTTAATCCCTGTATCTGTGTGGGGATGTAGTTTTGTGGAGTCTGACTTCCAAATTCTCCAGCTTCCCTACTTTCCTCACCCTAACAACTGCCACTGCCTTGGTTCAGACCCTCCTTATCTCTCACACCAACTATGGCACCCACGTCCTGACTAGCTGCCCTGTCTACACCACTCTTCACAAACGGTCCCCAGTGTGACTCTCCTGATTCCCGAGTTAAAACTGCTCAGGATAAATCCAAGCTCCTGAGTCTGGCATGCAAGCATCTTCCTAATTTGGCCTCATTTCCTCTACTTCTCCTAAATTACCCTGAGTTTCAGTCTCAGTGAATTTCTTTCTGCTTCTTACATAGTCAGTTGTTGTTTTGCTGCCTGGAACTCTCTTCACTGTCTCTATAGGAAAATTCCTGCTTACCCTTTAAAATAAAACCTATCACTTTCCCAACTACTAGTGCCAATATTACCCCACTCCATAGCATACCATGAGAGCATATTACTATACCATTATTGGATTGTCACTCACCCTAATTCCCTTTCCACCCATCATAGTATTGTGAAATCCTCTTCCAGAGACCATCAACCCTCCTTCCGTGCCCTGGAGACTCCAGCATGCAGCACTGTGCGTGGCGCCCAGTCGGTGTCCCATCAGTATCTGCTAGCAGAATAGATGAAATTGTGAATGAGCTCACTCAGAAATGAAGGAGAGCCTGGAAAACGAAAAGCAAAGAATGATTGAGCAACCTCAGTTTGAACTTTGATCTGCTGGTTTCAAAGCAAGATATTTGGATAAAATCAACCCCAATTTTAGTACAGTACATTAGGAGATTACAGATCACAAAGCATAAATTTAGGGGGGCATACGTCAACTCAAGTCATTCCAGATTTCCCTGTGTGGATTGATCCATATCTGACAGCTGCTTTTAGTAGTTGGGCCAGCTGGCAGGTGGAGATGAGTGGTTTTTTTTGTTGTTGTTGTTGGAGACAGAGTCTCAAGCTGTTGCCCTGGGTAGAGTGCTGTGCCATCATAGCTTACAGCAACCTCCAACTCTTGGGCTCAAGCCATCCTCTTGCCTCAGTTTTTTCTATTTTTAGTAGAGACAAGGTCTTGCTTTTGCTCAGGCTGGTCTCAGACTCCTGAGCTCAAGCAATCTACCCGCCTTGGCCTCCCAGAGTGCTAGGATTATGGAGATGGGAGTTTTGAAAGCAGAATATAGTTTGCTGCTCTGAGGGCTAGATAGTTATTTAGAAAATATGTGCAGATCTTATCCATGGGCCAGACACTTTTCTAAGCACTTTGTAAGTATTAACTCACTCGATTCTCATAACAGACCTATGAAATAGATACTGTTATTGCTTGCATTTTGCAGATGAAGAAACTGCAGTCATGAAGCCTGTCTCTGCACGTGCTTTTTATTTTGCTGAAATGTCGCTCCTGCCACCTGTCTTTGAAACATAGGCCATAGTTCTCTGTGCTCTTATAGCATCTTAATGTATAGCACTTACTACACCGTATGACAGTCAGTACATTGCTCTCTCCCGCAGGTAGACTTAGGTATGTTACTTAATTTTAGTTCCTTTGTCTATAAAATGGGCATAATTGCCCTTAATTTGCAGAGGAGCTGTGGGGACTAAAAGCACCTGGCACAGCTCAGGAAATGAGCTTTCCCTATCTTGTCCCTTTGTCTTCCTTGACACATTTTTTTTTTGTTTGTTTGAGACAGAGTCTCACTCAAGTAGTCCTAGGGTAGAGTGCTGTGTCTTCGTAGCTCACAGCAACCTCAAATTCTCAGGCTCAAGCTATCCTCTCACTTCAGCCTCCCGAGAAGCTGGGACTACAGGCATTGGCCATAATGCCTAGTTATTTTTAAAGAGGTTTTACACTTGCTCAGGAGGTCTCAAACTCCTGAGCTCAAGCAATCCATCTGCCTTGGCCTCCCACAGTGCTAGGATTACAGGCATGAGCCACTGTGCTGGGCCTTGATGCAGTTGTTGACACAAGACAATGGCTTATCACATGAGAAGTTGAAGGAAGAGGAGAGGAGGAAAACCAGGATGACCCAAGGTCCAGGCTGTTAAGGGTGAAGCATGTCACCGTTTCCAAACCCTCATAATGTTGTTGACAGCTCAGAAAAGGCCTTTGGGTCTGGTCTTCAGTGACATTTTTGGGGATGGCGTTAGCAGACGGTGCAGTGGGAAGCGGATTGCATGTGGATAAGGAGGGAGTGGGTGGTTAGGAAATAAAGGCTGAGGGTGCATCGTCTAGTTCAGGAAGGGAAGAAAGAGTTAGAGCAGTAGCAGGCAAAAGAACGCTTCTCAGTTTTAATGGGAGAGGCCTGAATGCATCTGTGGGTGGGAAACTGATGCCCTTGGAAGCGAATGAGCAGGGAGAATGCCCTTGTCCCTGCCCTAGCTGGAGGATGGGCGTCCATGGTCCTCAGAATTGCTGTTGCCCCTTCTGAGACATGACTCCGCTGATCCTCTTACCTCCTTGCAACGAGGGCTCCTCATCTAGAGAAGGGTGCATCGTAACAAGTTATTTCTGTACATACTTTGTGTTCTTTTGAATTTCTTCCTAGGATAGATTCCTAGGCTCAAGGGTGTACATGATTTTGGGGGTGGGGTGGGGTGTCTTGATAGGCCATTTGCTAGTTGCTGTAGGCAGATCTGAGTGACGGGAGGAGGGTAGGAACTGGGGAAGAAAAGTAGAGTACTGAGTAATCGAGTCCAAAGGAAGCTTTACGCGAATGCCATTGGCATAACCCTTGAGATCGCGCTGCCTCTACCGCGAGGCATCTCCACACTGGAGGGGAAATGTCGCCAGCTGGAGTTTGCATGTGTGATGGAACAAATAAGAGTTTTGCTTGCTTTGGTCTCTGACGCTTTCTTTTTGGGAGTTGCCATCATGAAATTGAAGAAATTGAACAAAGTGTGTATCTGAGAGGGGAAGACAGCAATGACAGGGTGATCCTACTTGTGGCTTTTTTTTTGGATCAAGGACAGAACAATTTCATCTTGAGAAATGAAAGGATTTTTCTGTGAAATGTAAATATAGTACAAAAAAGAAACTGATAATTTAATAATTTTGATAATGATCATCATGGTGTTTGTATTTATAATTTAAAAGGTTAACGTAAGACAGGATTTAGAGAATTATTAAGAAAATTGTTGGGCAATGCCTGTGGCTCAAAGGAGTAGGGTGCTGGCCCCATACACCAGAGGTGGCGAGTTCAAACCCGGCCCCGGCCAAAAAACTGCAAAAAGAAAGGCAAATTGTAATGTTTTAAATCTGAATCTGTAATCTTATTAATAAATATTAATAACATTTTTATTATATCTCAGGATTGTTTATAATCCTTCTCCTTTTTTCTCTTTTCACAGAAAAAATACCGAAAGGGATTTATTGATATTTCAAAGATCAAGTGTGTGGAAATAGTGAAGAACGATGACGGTGTTATTCCCTGTCAAAACAAATACCCATTTCAGGTGAGTGGCCATAGTTTTGCAAGAGTGCAAAGCCTGCCTTTTAGTGTTTGCTGTTTGACATTATTAAGTGCTTTGGTGGCTGACTCTTAGGTTCATTTGTTACTTTAATAGTTATGGCTTTTCTTTATAAATGGTTTAATCTTGATTGAAACGCCTCATTCTTGTTTGGGCTGTTAGAATCTCCCAATGGTCTTGAGTTTCTAAACCCCAGATCTTACTTGCTTATTCAGATTTATCATAGAGCAGTTAGAATAGACGGTGAAGGCTGAGACTGAAAAATGTGCAATGAAGCAGAGCGAATGTGCAGGGCTGAGAAGTGGCGGGTGTAAGTTACTTTCAAACAGAAATGAGATGAAAAGGGTGCTTGTGATGAAAAATGCAGTATCAGCATTATATATTGATTAAACTGTGCTTTTTAAAGGGCGATCGTGTTTTTTTTTCTCACAATGACCCTATCACATAAGGGTGGTAAATATCATACTGTTCTTATTTATAACTGGGGAAATTAAGGCTCGCAGATGTTGAAGGCTCATCCAAGGTCACTTGGTGAGTTAAAAGCCTGCCAAGCGTCACACTCACATCTCCTTGCTCCCAGGGAGGAAGGGGGGTACTTCATTTTCAGCCACCTTGCCTCTGTGCGAGGATCTTGGGGCACACGTGCCTTGGGACTTCTGGAGAGTGGAGCTGGGCCCTGATAATCTAGAGCTTGCAGCAGGAGGCTTAGGGCCCCTCTCCAGCACCTAAACGCTCCCTTCTCTTTCTGACAATTATTTTTCACACTTTTCTTTGAGTGGTGAACATCTCTAATCAAAGTCACCTTTTCTCCAAGGTTGTGAGGTTCTGAAAGGAAAGTGGCAAAAATCTTTTTCAACATAGTGTCATAGTAGGGTTTTTTATTTTCTAATTGCTACTGTGAAATTATCCAATTACATTTAAAATAAACAATTATGAGTCTGGAGGGTTAAGATGTTTGGGATACTGTGAGCTAAAATATCTAAGCTTCTGTATTATTCTCGGCTGTGGTGACCACAGCACAAAAGTAGGAAATGGCTACATTTAATTTTCTTTTCCCTGTTCCTCATTTTATATCTGCCAGTTCTCCGAGTGAAGAGCAAAGTCAGGAAGGTGCTTAAAGAGACGACTTGGAGGCCAAATCGCCACTCACTGGCATTTGGGAGCATGTTAAGTCACGTGACCTCTCTGGGTCTGTTTCCTCTCCTGAAAAATGGGAATAATAACTGTAACAGTACTCATTTCATGGAGCTGTTCCTGAGGATTGAGATGCTATATAAATAGCTTAGATATTGTAGTAAGAGCAAGATAGAAGTGTTAGTTGCTATTATACTATTATGACTTCTCTTACTATTAATACTGCTGCTATTCATTCCACACCTGCCACCAAAACCCAGAAATAAGCCCAGTTTAAATTTTCTTCTTAATTATGTTTAATGCATACATAATGGGGAGGGTTTGCATATAATTTCCTTTGGAGTTTAGCAGAGAACATTTGCTCTCATGTTTTTTTTTAACCTGTTTAATATTTCATACTTTATTCCTTGTATTAATAGGTTAAGAAAGTAAAATTTTCCCAAATACTGATTTACAGGTAACATTTATAAGTGGCACACAAAAAGTTCAGTTTCACAAAGAATTAACACTCAGTGATTTAAATGCAATTGTAATCCTTACTTTAAGCTAAATGCAGTAATAACTTGATAAGGTACATACACACGAAACCCATATATCCTGAACTACAAAAGCACTTTCCATGGTACTGTAACTCAAATCCATCCCTCTAAATGGTAATTCTCTATTGGTAAAATTTTAGCCAGTGTTTTTCTTTTCATTGCCATTTTCTGAGCCAATTAAACCTACATTTTGTTTCATTTTGGTTTATATTGAATGCAACATAATATAGACGTAAAAATAAACTTTGTGCAAGAAAACTAAAAAAAAAAAAAAAAAAAGGCGGTTTCCGTAGACATACAAGGTTTTCGTCAAGTGTATGTTTCCACAGTGAACAAGTACTTACAAATGTGTGAATAAAAAACTACCCTAAATGCTTATCTTACCATCGATGCCCTTCAATTTTTAAGCAACGCCATTCTTGCTACCGAAAACATTAATTTTTAGAAGCTTTAATCTGATCTGGGAAAATGAGTTCTCCCAAACTTAACAAATGGTATATTATAATCCCCAAAAGGTTTTACATCAAAAAAGCCTTCCAACATGGGAGCATTCACATGAAACTTTGTTTCTCCAAAAAAAAAAAAAAAAATTTGTTATCTGAAGAAAAGAATATTAAAAAAATTTAGCTTTTAAAACAGATAAACATTTTTAACAAAAACCCAGTATTTTTCTATATCATCTCTTTAAAATAAAGATAGGCCAGGTGCAGTTGTTCACGCCTGTAATCTCACAAAATCAGAGGTTCGAGACCAGCCTGAGCCAGAGCAAGACCAGGCGCCTATAGTTCCAGCTACTGTGGAGGCAGAGGCAAGAAAATCACTTGAGCCCTGGAGTCTAAGGTTCTGTGAGCTATGATGCCAGGGCGACAAAGTGAAGCTCTGTCTCAAAAAAAAAATAAAAATAAACGTAAAGATATAAATAAAAGATAAAAAAGTTCACTACAATAATCTCAGCCTACTTTTATAAAAACTTCAGAATACATAAAGCACATTTCACCTATCATAGTCAAAGATGCCATTTAGATTTCACATATTAAACAGCTACGGTATAGCTTACAATGGCACAAATACATCTAACACAACTATTAATATTTCAACCTTTGTTAACAGAAAGAACTGCCTGGTTGGAAAGATACTTTAACTTATGTGCGGTCATTAAAACTCAGTAAGTAATTCAAGTATGGTCATATAAAGGCAGGCAATTAATCCAATATCACTATAAAACCAAAGGCATGAAAATAAAGGCAAAAAAACTCTGTTTCTGTATCTTTCATTTACATAGGTAGATATCAGGACCTTACTGCAGAAAATATAACAATTATTACATATGGTTTCACTAGAATATAATGGAGTTTCAGAAACTACAAAAGATGTTACGATCCACAGTTTGCTTCATCAAATGCTTTTCTAGCCCTTTTCCATTCTTCATTCATAGTAAGCAAGTCTTTAACCCTAGCAAACTTCCTGGGGTCCTTTTGAATCAAGAAGACGGTATCTTCAACTTGTACTCGACCTTGTCTTCCAATTGACATTGCCTTGTGAGTCATTTCAGTAATGAATTCTATGACAAGGTCTTCAAGAATATCTACTGACTCAGTATAAGGATTCTGGTCATCTCCAAAACCATACATCATATATCTCAATTCTTTAGAAAAAAGTCTCTTTCTTTTACTCTGTCCACCTTCTGCACCTCCTCCAATTTCTTCATTTTCTTCCTCAAAAGCAGGGTCTTCCTCCTCATCCACCATCCTACCAGCCCGCCAGCCTACAGTACCTTTTTTTTTTTTTTGAGAGAGAGTCTCATTTATGTTACCCTCGGTAGAGTGCTATGGTGTCACAGCTCACATCAACCTCAAACTCTTGGGCTCAAACAATTCTCTTGCCTCAGCCTCCCAAGTAGCTGGGACTGCAGGTGCCCGCCACAATGCCTGGCTATTTTTTTGTTGCAGTTGTCATTGTTCTCGACCCATCAGCCTTGGTGCATGTGGCTGGCACCATAACCACTGTGCTACGGGCGCCCAGCCACTCTCATGCTTTTGATGGCTGTGAGATGTTTTTTAGGGGTGTTTGGCAGGTTGTCGGGAGCTATGGTTATCATTCTGGATCCAAAATTCAGATTTTTGCTGTCCAAGAGAAAGCTTTGGCAAGTTTTGGGTTGGTTTTCAAAATTATGATAGAAGTAGAACAGAAAGGATTGTCTCTGGAGCCATTTAAAATTGAGATGAGCTGGCCACCAAAGCTCACTGGTTAGCCTGCCGGCTCTGCACAGCAGAGATGGCGAGTTTGAGCCTCACCTGGGCCTGATAAAAAAATAAAATTGTGTATGAATAATTGTAAGAAAAGTTCAAAACAAATTCTTAAAAATTAATAAAAAGGGGGTAAAATTGAGCTCTAACTATGTAATTTTTTTTTTTTTATTGTTGGGAAGTCATTGAGGGTACAATAAGCCAGGTTATACTGATTGCAATTGTTAGGTAAAGTCCCTCTTGCAATCATGTCTTGCCCCCATAAAGTGTGACACACACCAAGGCCCCCCACCCTCCATCCCTCTTTCTGCTTCCAGAAGCATTTGGAAGGTGAAAAGCATCCTCTCTTGTTATAACTTAAGCATCACTGAGAAAGTATAGATCCCACTTTCACATCTTTATCGTGAAAGTTTGCATCAGTTTCAGATGCAATGTGGAGGTAAAAAAGTAGAAGTAGACATTTTCAAAAGACCAGAAGAGAAAAAAGGAGGTTGCTTTTTCTCTCAGCACATTCCAGCCCTAGGAAGGGATGGAGAAAATAGAACAGGACACCTCCTTCCTGCTTCCCTCCCTGAGTCATTTCTGATGGCAACTGGGCCCCTAGGAGGGGGTGCAGCTTTCCTGGGTTGCAACCTCAGATCTGTCTCTCCTACACCACACTGTCTTACATGTGTGTTGGATAAACAAATGAGTGAATGGGATGTAAATAGGATGGAGGATAAATATTGAGTTAGTAGTGTTAACTAAGGGAGTATATTTCCTCCTTGTTGAAGTGGTTTCTGTACTTCACAGTTTGCTAAGCTCTTCCCTCCCCAGCAACCTCTGCTATGGTAGGATGACTCACCAGAAGACCCAAGGCTCACGAGAAATGTGTGGATGATATAGAAGGAGGAACACATGGTGTGATCTGAGGCTCCCCGAGAGAAGGATACTGGCTCCCAGGAGGACATGGTGTGATTTGAGCCTTCTCGAGAGAAGGATACTGGCCCCCAGGAGGACATGGTGTGATCTGAGGCTCCCCGAGAGAAGGATACTGTCTCCTAGGAGGACATGGTGTGATCTGAGGCTCCCGAGAGAAGGATACTGTCTCCCAGGAGGACATGGTGTGATCTGAGGCTCCCGAGAGAAGGATACTGGCTCCCAGGAGGACATGGTGTGATTTGAGCCTTCTCGAGAGAAGGATACTGGCCCCCAGGAGGACATGGTGTGATCTGAGGCTCCCCGAGAGAAGGATACTGTCTCCTAGGAGGACATGGTGTGATCTGAGGCTCCCGAGAGAAGGATACTGGCTCCCAGGAGGACATGGTGTGATTTGAGCCTTCTTGAGAGAAGGATACTGGCCCCCAGGAGGACATGGTGTGATCTGAGGCTCCCCGAGAGAAGGATACTGTCTCCCAGGAGGACATGGTGTGATCTGAGGCTCCCGAGAGAAGGATACTGTCTCCCAGGAGGACCTGGTGTGATCTGAGGTTCCCCGAGAGAAGGATACTGGCTCCCAGGAGGACATGGTGTGATCTGAGGCTCCCGAGAGAAGGATACTGGCCCCCAGGAGGACATGGTGTGATCTGAGGCTCCCCGAGAGAAGGATACTGGCCCCCAGATTTTTCTTCCACCTTCCGCACTACCTGAGATGCCAAAGTTAGATGCTTATTACTTAGGTGCAGGGTGGTAAGTCTAGAAACTTTCCATAGACATACAAATGCCCCAACTTAGATCACATATCAAGCTAGTTTTAGTTATCAAAATTACGAATTTTTTTTTTTTGATTAGCTAGTCTTTAACAAACTTTAATGAAGTTATAAGTCACGAGATGAGTTTTGAGGAAAAGTTAGACTGCCCAGAACCTGGGAAACAATCAGGGGCTGTTTGAGGGAAAACACAGGAATAAGGAAAGCCTCAGGGGTCAGACAGCCCTACTTACATGACTTAAACTCACCCACTTTGGGTGAAAAATGAGGGTTCTAGCACTAATAAAGACAGTCTGCACCAACCCATGAATGGACTAATAAACCGTGGTATATGCATAGAATTGGAGATAGAGTTGGAGAATATTCTCTTTAGTGAAGTATCACATGAATGGAAAAGCAAATACGAATCTGAAGCCAGTAGACAAACTAATACACATTTACACAAGAGGAAAACTCAATTTAATTCAAGTTGGGGGGAGAGAAAGGAGGAGGGAGATTGGTTAGCTCCCACCTAATGGGCACAATGTACAGGCATATGGCAGACCTTCTGTGTGGGGCACAACTACAGCAGGGGCCTTACTAACAAATGCAAACATTGTAACCTAATTGTTTGTACCCTCATATTAATCTGAAAAAAATAAATAAATCATGACCTGAGTTGCTATACCGATTAAATTAGGCAGCATATGGAAAGTGCTTAGATTAATATAAGGATTCCATAAAATACATTTTATTATAATAAATTAAATTACTATTATTGTAACACACAATATATGGACCCCCGTATTGAAGGGTATGGACACCCAGAGTTGAAAGGTATGGACCCCCATGTAGAAGGGTATGGACCCCCAGTGTTGAAGGGTATGGACCCCATGTTGAAGGGTATGGACCCCCAGTGTTGAAGGGTATGGACCCCTGTGTTGAAGGTCATGGACCCCATGTTGAAGGGTATGGACCTGCTGTGTTGAAGGATATTGACCTCCTGTGTTGAAGGGTATGGACCCCCAGTGTTGAAGGGTATGGACACCCTGTGTTGAAGGGTATGGACACCCTGTGTTGAGGGTATGGACTCCGTGTTGAAGGGTATAGACTATAAGTGTTGAAGGGTATGGACCCCCTGTGTTGAAGGTTGTGGACACCCAGTGTTGAAGGGTATGAACCCACAGTATTGAAGGGTATGGACCCCCAGTGTTGAAGGGTATGGACCCCCTGTGTTGAAGGATATGGACCCCTTCTGTTGAAGGGTATGGACCCCCAGTGTTGAAGGGTATCAACCCCTTGTGTTGAAGGGTATGCACCCCGTGTTGAAGGGTATGGACCCCTTGTGTTGAAGGGTATAGGCCTCCATGTTGAAGGGTATAGACCTCCATGTTGAAGGGTGTGGACCCCCTATGTTGAAGGGTATGGGGGGGGAGACAAGATGGCGGACTGAACCCAGCTTTCAACAGAGGCTCCCGTCCAGAAGGAGAGTTAAGGGACAGGAATTTAGTAAGTATCCTGGTGGACTTGAGCCTCACCAAGAGAGAAGGTTGAAGAACGCACATCAACACCGCTGAGGCAAGCTGTGATCACAAGGACGCAAACAAAAGGTACAAAATCCACCACCAAGTGGACGGGAGTCCCCCTCCCCCATGGGACCGGCTCAAGAGCCCCACAATTAAACAAGCGGGCAGAAATTAAAGGCCTTCCCACTACACTCCACGGGAGAGACCTTCTAAAAACTGGACCTACCTCCTCTACTGGGGTGCTGTGGCGTTCTCCTGCCGGGCATAAAACTGAATAAAACTTTAAAAATCCTTTGCCAGCAACCCTGAATCCCCAACACTCCCCTCCCGCCCACTGAGGTCTGGAGGCCAGTCCCCCAGGAGTTTGGATCCTTGAGTGATTTCTCAAGGGGAGTGGACAGTCCCCGAGTTGTGACTGGTCAGCATTGACTCTGAGGCATGCGAGTGAGGAGAGGGCACCGGGCTGACGGGGGAGTCACGCCTCGGCGGCACTTCCCTGTGGTGCGGTGCAACAGCCCTCCCCGTGCATCAATACAGCCAGACATAAAACTGAATGAAACTCTAGCTTCCCCCCCCCACTCTTACTCGGGGTCTGGGGACCTGTCCCCCAGGAGTTCAGATCCTTGGGTGATTTCTCGAGGGGAGCGCACAGTGCCCAAGCCGTGACTGGTCAGCGCTGACTCTGAGACACGCGGGCGAGGAGAAAGCACTCTACTGAGGGGGAGTCACGCCTCGGCGGCACTTCCCTGCGGATTAGGTGCAGCAGCCCCCCCCCCCAGCAACATTACGGGGCCGGGCACAAAACTGAATAAAACTCTAGCTTCCCCACTGAGAGCTGAGAGCCCCTACTCTCACTCGGGGTCTGGAGGCCTATCCCCCAGGAGTTCGGATCCTTGGGTGATTTCTCAAGGGGAGTGCACAGTGCCCGAGCTGCGTCAGGTCAGCACTGACTCTGAGACACGTGAGCAAGGAGAGGGCACTCTGCTGAGGGGAAATCAAGCCTTGGTGGCACTTCCCTGTGGTGCGGTGCAACAGCCCTCCCCGGGCGGGCGTAAAACTGAATGAAACTCTAGCTTCCCCCCCCACTCCCAATCGGGGTCTGGGGGCCTATCCCCTAAGAGTTCAGATTCTTGGGGGATCTCTTGAGGGGTGTGGACCCAGCATAAACTGCGGCCGCTCAGTGCTGACTCTGGGGCGCGAGACAGAGGAGAAAAGGGTCGGCGGAGTGCCCACACCAGAGCAGCAGTTCCCTGGAGGTAGATCAACAGCCGGTTTTTCTTTAACGGAAGAACGCTCACTTCTGGATATTCTGAGGCCACACCCCCTGTCTCCCTGGGCAACCAGAGGAGGCCACCGGTAAGCGGGGGATTTCCTGACACTGCTCACAAACCAGGGAAGCTTCCAGGGCGGGGCCGACCCAGAGAGGTGATCGGCAAACCTCCAGTAGCAAAGAGGACACAAACCTCCAGCAGCAAAGACGTTTGAACTCAGAACAGCCCGTCTTCTGTAGGCGATTTCGGCAGGAACAGAGACAGAACCCCGCAAAGTTGTCTGTTCTGTTCTGTTCTGTTAGCAGCATCCATCAGGGACGGGGCTAAGCCTAGTGAACACCTCCTTCCCATCACCTGCATCAAGCACTCAAAGATGTCAGGCCCCATCTCCTCCTGCTAGATAGTGGCAGTCTGTGGGGGCCTGGCAGACTTCCTTGCGATTCAGGCAGGTGCAAACCCCTGGAATGTCTGTTCACTGCAGGCAACTGGGTTAGCCATCTGCAGAGATACCAGTGACTGGGTCTGACGGAGGGGCAAAGTGAGGAAGGAGACGTCAACCTTCCCAGACTGCTCTGTTTGCTGGGTGGCTCCTCCTGACTCCACGGTGCACTGGGGTGAGCCGTGTCAGAGGAGTCACCAGGCTCCTGTGATCCAGTTCCCAGAGACCTCTTGAACTCTCCCACCCGAGACAGGTGCCGATTGAGACAGTTGATTTGGACCTTTTGAACTGGGCTAATAGACTGAGGACTTCTCAGGCGGTGCCCTGGGTGTGCGATTGTAGGAAGGTTTGATTCTCCTTTTCCAACTGGGGCCAGAGGTGGGCGGGCGGGGTGACTTAATTGCTGATTTTTCCACACAGCTGAGACTTCAAGCCAGAGTAGAAGTTGCAATAGGATCGAACAGAAACCAGCTGAAAACAAGACGGAACCACTTAGCTCCACCACACCAGACAGGGAGGGCCCCAGCTTCTCAGGCCACAACACTGTACGGCCCCTCGATAAAGCCCCAGGGGAAAAACCAAAGGGAGTAAAATAACCATGGGGCGGAATCAGTGGAAAAACTCTGGTAACATGAATAACCAGAATAGATCAACCCTCCCAAGAAAAGATACGGCAGATGTGATTGAAGATCCCATTCATAAACAACTGGCTGAGATGTCAGAAATCGAATTCAGAATTTGGATTGCAGACAAGATTAATAAAATGGAATTAGGAGTTTGAGGAGAAATTCAAAAGTTGTCTCAAGAATTTAACGAATTTAAAGACAAAACCACCAAAGACTTAGACACACTGAAGCAAGAATTTACAGCCCTCAAAGATATGAAAAATACAGTAGAATCCCTCAGTAACAGAATGGAGCAAGCAGAAGAAAGGATTTCTGACATTGAAGATAAAGTCTTCGAACGCTCCCAATCTCTCAAAGAGGAAGAGAAATGGAGAGCAAAAACGGATCACTCACTCAGAGAGCTCTCAGATAATTCGAAGAAAAGCAATATAAGAATTATAGGGATTTCTGAGAATGATGAAGTGGCCTCCAAGGGCACAGAGGCCCTTCTGCATGAAATTATGAAAGAAAATTTTCCAGACATGCCTAGAGAATCTGAAATTCAGATAGCAGACAGCTTCAGAACCCCAGCACGATTCAACCCCAATAAGTCATCCCCCAGACATATCATAATTAGCTTCACTAAAGTTAACATGAAAGTGAAGATTCTCAAAGCAGTCCAGCAAAAGAAAACTATTACGTACAAAGGTAAGAATATTAGAATAACTGCAGATCTCTCTGCTGAAACTTTTCAAGCCAGAAGAGGCTGGTCATCAACTTTTAATCTCCTAAAGCAAAATAACATTCAACCCAGGATCTTGTATCCAGCCAAACTGAGTTTCATCTATGATGGAGAAATTAAATACTTCAATGACATTCATATGTTGAAAAAATTTGCCATAAGTAAACCAGCTCTTCAGGATATTCTCAGACCTATCCTCCACAATGACCAACCCAATCCTATACCACAAAAGTAAACTCACTCAGAAACTTCGGATCAAACTCCAACTTCCACACTGGTGAAAGGATTAAAAATGTCCACTGGACCTTTGAAAAACTCGATACCCAAAATTCCACCAGACTTATCAATACTCTCCATCAATGTGAATGGCTTAAACTGTCCTCTAAAGAGGCATAGGTTAGCTGACTGGATACAAAAACTCAAGCCAGATATTTGTTGCATACAAGAGTCACATCTCAACTTAAAAGACAAATACAGACTCAGGGTGAAAGGATGGTCATCCATATTTCAGGCAAATGGTAATCAGAAAAAAGCAGGTGTTGCAATTTTATTTGCAGATACAGTAGGCTTTAAACCATCAAAAGTAAGGAAGGACAAGAATGGTCACTTCATATTTGTTAAGGGTAATACTCAATATGATGAGATCTCAATTATTAATATCTATGCACCCAACCAGAATGCACCTCAATTTATAAGAGAAACTCTAACAGACATGAGTAACTTGATTTCCTCCAGCTCCATAATCGTTGGAGATTTCAACACTCCTTTGGCAGTGTTGGATCGATCCTCCAGCAAGAAGCTGAGCAAAGAAATCTTAGATTTAAACCTAACCATCCAATATTTAGATTTAGCAGACATCTACAGAACATTTCATCCCAACAAAACTGAATACACATACTTCTCACCAGCCCACGGAACTTACTCCAAAATTGACCACATTTTAGGTCACAAGTCTAACCTCAGTAAATTTAAAGGAATAGAAATTATTCCATGCATCTTCTCGGACCATCATGGAATAAAACTTGAATTGAGTAACAACAGGAATCTGCATACTCATACAAAAACATGGAAGTTAAATAACCTTATGCTGAATGATAGCTGGATCAGAGATGAGATTAAGAAAGAAATCGCCAATTTTTTGGAACAAAATGACAGTGAAGACACAAACTATCAGAACCTCTGGGACACTGCAAAGGCAGTTCTAAGAGGGAAATTTATAGCACCGCAAGCCTTCCTCAAGAGAACGGAAAGAGAGGAAGTTAACAACTTAATGGGGCATCTCAAGCAACTGGAAAAGGAAGAACATTCCAACCCCAAACCCAGTAGAAGAAAAGAAATAACCAAAATTAGAGCAGAATTAAATGAAATTGAAAACAAAAGAATAATACAGCAGATCAATAAATCAAAAAGTTGGTTTTTTGAAAAGGTCAATAAAATAGATAAACCTCTGGCCAACCTAATCAGGAAAAAAAGAGTAAAATCTCTAATCTCATCAATCAGAAACAACAAAGACGAAATAACAACAGACTCATCAGAAATCCAAAAAATCCTTAATGAATATTACAAGAAACTTTATTCTCAGAAATATGAAAATCGGAAGGAAATTGACCGATACTTGGAAGCACACCACCTTCCAAGACTTAACCAGAATCAAGTGGAAATGTTGAACAGACCCATATCAAGTTCAGAAATAGCATCAACTATACAAAACCTCCCTAAAAAGAAAAGCCCGGGACCAGATGGTTTCACGTCAGAATTCTACCAAACCTTTAAAGAGGAATTAGTACCTATATTACTCAACCTGTTCCAAAATGTACAAAAAGAAGGAAGACTACCCAACACGTTCTATGAAGCAAACATCACCCTGATCCCCAAACCAGGAAAAGACCCAACAAGAAAAGAAAATTATAGACCAATATCACTAATGAATATAGATGCAAAAATATTCAACAAGATCCTAACAAACAGAATCCAGCAACACATCAAACAAATTATACATCATGACCAAGTTGGTTTCATCCCAGGGTGTCAAGGCTGGTTCAATATACGTAAATCTATAAATGTAATTCAGTACATAAACAAATTAAAAAACAAAGACCATATGATTCTCTCAATTGATGCAGAAAAAGCTTTTGATAATATCCAGCATCCCTTCATGATCAGAACACTCAAGAAAATTGGTCTAGAAGGGACTTTCCTTAAACTGATAGAGGCCATCTACAGCAAACCCACAGCCAATGTCATATTGAATGGAGTTAAATTGGAATCATTTCCACTCAGATCAGGAACCAGACAAGGCTGCCCATTGTCTCCATTGCTTTTCAACATTGTAATGGAAGTTTTGGCCACCGCAATTAGGGAAGAAAAGGCGATCAAGGGTATCCATATAGGGTCAGAAGAGATCAAACTTTTGCTCTTCGCAGATGATATGATTGTGTATCTGGAAAACACTAGGGACTCTACTACAAAACTCCTAGAAGTGATCAAGGAATACAGCAGCATCTCAGGTTACAAAATCAACATCCATAAATCGGTAGCCTTTATATACACCAACAACAGTCAAGTTGAAATAGCAGTTAAGGACTCTATCCCATTCACAGTAGTGCCAAAGAAGATGAAATATTTGGGAATTTATCTAACAAAAGACGTGAAAGATCTCTATAAAGAGAACTATGAAACTCTAAGAAAAGAAATAGCTGAAAATGTTAACAAATGGAAAAACATACCATGCTCATGGCTAGGAAGAATCAACATTATCAAAATGTCCATACTACCCAAAGCAATATATAATTTCAACGCACTCCCTATTAAAGCTCCACTGTCATATTTTAAAGATCTTGAAAAAACATTACTTCTTTTTATATGGAATCAAAAAAAACCTCGAATAGCCAAGACATTACTCAGAAATAAAAACAAAACAGGAGGAATCACACTACCAGGCCTCAGACTTTACTACAAATCGATAGTGATCAAAACAGCATGGTATTGGCACAAAAACAGAGAAGTAGATATCTGGAACAGAATGGAGAACCAAGAGATGAATCCAGCTACTTACCGCTATTTGATTTTTGACAAGCCAATTAAAAACATTCAGTGGGGAAAAGATTCCCTATTTAACAAATGGTGCTGGGTGAACTGGCTGGCAACCTGCAGAAGACTGAAATTGGACCCACACCTTTCACCATTAACTAAGATAGACTCTCATTGGATTAAAGATTTAAACTTAAAACATGAAACTATAAAAATACTAGAGGAGAATGCAGGGAAAACCCTTGAAGAAATTGGTCTGGGTGAGTATTTCATGAGGAGAACCCCCCAGGCAATTGAAGCAGCTTCAAAAATACACTACTGGGACTTGATCAAACTAAAAAGCTTCTGCACAGCTAAGAACACAGTAAGCAAAGCAAGCAGACAGCCCTGAGAATGGCAGAAGTTATTTGAAGGGTATATCTCTGACAAAGGTTTAATAACCAGAATCCACAGAGAACTCAAACGCATCAGCAAGAAAAAAACAAGGGATCCCATCGCAGGCTGGGCAAGGGATTTGAAGAGAAACTTCTCTGAAGAAGACAGGCGCACGGCCTTCAGACATACGAAAAAATGCTCATCATCTTTAATCATCAGAGAAATGCAAATCAAAACTACTTTGAGATATCATCTAACTCCAATGAGACTAGCCTATATCACAGAATCTCAAGACCAGAGATGTTGGCGTGGATGCGGAGAAAAGGGAACACTTCTGCACTGCTGGTGGGAATGCAAATTAATACATTCCTTTTGGAAAGATATATGGAGAACACTCAGAGATCTAAAAATAGATCTGCCATTCAATCCTGTAATTCCTCTGCTGGGCATATACCCAGAAGACCAAAAATCACAACATAACAAAGATATTTGTACCAGAATGTTTATTGCAGCCCAATTCATAATAGCTAAGTCATGGAAAAAGCCCAAGTGCCCATCGATCCACAAATGGATTAATAAATTGTGGTATATGTATACCATGGAATACTATACAGCCTTAAAGAAAGATGGAGACTTTACCTCTTTCATGTTTACATGGATGGAGCTGGAACATATTCTTCTTAGTAAAGTATCTCAAGAATGGAAGAAAAAGTACCCAATGTACTCAGCCCTACTATGAAACTAATTTGGGGCTCTCACATGAAAGCTATAACCCAGTTACAACTTAACAATAGGGGGAAGTGGGAAAGGGGGGGATGGGTAGAGGGAGGGGGATCGGTGGGATCACACCTGTGGTGCATCTTACAGGGGTATTTGCGAAACTTGGTAAATGTAGAATGTAAAGGTTTTGGCACAGTAACTGAGATAACGCTGGAAAGGCTATGTTAACCACTGTGATAAAAATGTGTCAAATGGTCTATGAAGCGAGCGTATGATGCCCCATGATCATATCAATGTATGCAGTTATGATTTAATAAAAAATAAAATAAAATAAAAAAGGGTATTGACCCCCAGTGTTGAAGGGTATGGACCCCCTGTGTTGAAAGGTATGGACCCCTTGTGTTGAAGGGTATGGACCTCCAGTGTTGAAGGGTATGGACCCCCAGTGTTGAAGGGTATGGACCCCTGTTTTGAAGGGTATGCACCCCGTGTTGAAGGGTATGGACCCCCTGTGTTGAAGGGTATAGGCCTCCATGTTGAAGGGTATAGACCTCCGTGTTGAAGGGTGTGGACCCCCTATGTTGAAGGGTATGGACCCCCAGGGTTGAAGGGTATGGACCCCTTGTGTTGAAGGGTATGCACCCCGTGTTGAAGGGTATGGACCCCCAGTGTTGAAGGGTATAGGCCTCCATGTTGAAGGGTATGGACCCCCTGTGTTGAAGGGTATGGACTCTTGTGTTGAAGGATATGCAGCTTTATTTGTTTGCTGGTGTTCACATTGCTGTTAGAGTGCATCTATTTGATTAAAAGAAACAGGAAGGAATTGTCTATTGAGTATGGTTAGGAACAGCCATTTGTCAATGAAAGAGCTATTTGTTTTTCAATCCAGTGGGTATTGACGTGATAAACGGTGGTTTCCAGCCATGGAATACAACTTTGTTTTTTTTTTCACATATTGTGTGTATTTTCTTTTTGGATACATACATATTAAGCTCTCTATATATTTATTTATATTTAATGATTAGGGCACATTTAAGTAACATGCTTTTGTGAAGAAAAAATATTAAGTATTGAGTTGTAGAATTTTAAAGCCAAAATGGTCAATAAAAATTATATAGTAAAGTCGCCAAACCCCGGGCAAGAGAAGTGACAGGACTTGCCCAGTATCGTCGTGTCTGTGACCTGAAAGGGCTCAGACTCATTTACGGGTTCGTAGTTTGGTCTGCTTCCTACTCTAAAGGCCCAGAATGTTTATTTTTTTCCCGTGAGAAGGAAAATCAGTTTTAGTGTACTAAGATATCTTTTCCTACTTTTTGCTTTGGAGCTCTTTAACAAGTAGAGCCCATGATGGTAGTAATCTGTGTTAACCCAAGGTCCATTAAAAAATCTCTGTCCACATGGAAGATGGATGCAAACTCCCCATGTTGTAGGCCTTTATTAAAAAATACGTTAATCATGTCACTTTCTGTCTTTTCTTTCCCAGCTTGGGTTCAATAATTACTAAATGTCTTCTATTGGCATGTTTTACTTTTTAGACAACCAGGTGTTTTTGCCTTTAGATTAAGGGTAAAGTGACAGTACAATGACAAAATTTCGGGGTTTATTTCTCAGGCTTATGTTATTACTAATATTAAAAATAAGACTATTTAGTTGTCCACCAGTGGCTGCCACTATTTGCAGATAAAACCCTGGCTATGGAGTCAGAATCTAGGTTATAGAGTCAGAACCCCTGCTCTTGGGGTCATCCCCTGAATGTCTCAGGCAGGTTACTGACACAGAGTTATGGGGCCCCTGCTCTCAGGATCATCCCCTGAATTTCTCAGGTGGGTTACTAACACAGCGTTACGGGGCCCCTGCTCTCAGGATCATCCCCTGAATTTCTCAGGCGGGTTACTAACACAGTGTTACGGGGCCCCTGCTCTCAGGATCATCCCCTGAATGTGGCAGGCAGGTTACTAACACAGCATTACTGGGCCCCTGCTCTCAGGATCATCCCCTGAATGTCATAGGCAGGTTACTAACACAGCGTTACGGGGCCCCTGCTCTCGGGATCATTCCCTGAATGTGGCAGGTAGGTTACTAACACAGCGTTACGGGGCCCCTGCTCTCGGGATCATCCCCTGAATGTCGCAGGCAGGTTACTAACACAGTGTTATGGGGACCCTGCTTTTGGGATCATCCCCTGAATGTCACAGGCAGGTTACTAACACAGCGTTACCAGGCCCCCTACTCTCGGGATCATCCCCTGAATGTCTCAGGCAGGTTACTAACACAGCGTTAGGAGCACCATTTGCAGTGTGTGCTGGTGAATGTTGCCTCTTCAATTTACCCAGGAGTAAAAAGCCTTAGTTTCCTCATCTATAAAATAGAAAAACTTGGGTGGTGCCTGTGGCTCAAGGAGTAGGGTGCTGGCCCCAGATAGCAGAGGTGGTGGGTTCAAACCTGGCCCCGGCCAAAAACTGCAAAGAAAAAAGAAAAACTCATATACCTTGATAGTAGGATCAATTGAGTTATGTCTATAAAGACATAATATAGAGCTGTGATAGTCAGTGCTAAATAAAATTAGCTACTGCACTTATTGATGGGGGCCAAAGGAAGCTGTAGGAATGATGTAAGAGTAGCCATTAATCTGAATTACTGTTTAGAAAAATATTGGATTGGGATAATCCCTGTTAGACCAGGTTCACCCAACGAATTTAGTTCCTTAGATTGAAAGAAATGTCAAGATTAATGAAGATTGTGGCCTCGGTATATTTATTCTTCTATAAATACATAATCCTTTGCAAAATAAGTATCCTACTCAATGTGGGAATGAAGAAAGAGATGTGTTTTTGTAAGAAAGGAATCTAGTTTCTTTGGATCTGAAGTAAGTGACTTCTGTTTAGTCTTCTGAGAATCACTTATTGGTGGTTGGTGGTACCAACCGCCTGTGAAAGACAGACAGTCTGTGTCTAAGTATTTCTCACTGATCGCATCTTTTGTTTTATTTTAGGTTGTTCATGATGCTAATACACTTTACATTTTTGCACCTAGTGCACAAAGTAGAGACCAGTGGGTGAAGAAATTAAAAGAAGGTAAAATTTACGTGATGCCATATTAATCTGTACATGATTTTAGACATTGTTATGATTAAAACAGAAATGCAACTAATGTTCTATTGCCTGTATGATCTCTTAATCCACAATATAAGGCTTCTCCAGTTCTGTTACTATAACTGTTTAAAAATATGATTCTAGTGGGATATAGTTTCTAACGAAAGCATGCTTTGGTTTCAGGTATGATATATTTGAAGAGGATAAAACATGGGCTTTTGTGGTCATAGGTTTTTCTAAGAAATTGCCCATGTAGTCAACATTTGGTGTGGATGGATCGACATAGTCATGAAATGTTTAAATGAGTGATTGGTGCTGCCCAATCCTCATCACTGTTCCTGCAGAACAAATGGTGGTGGCCTGACTTCATTTATCTCTTGTGATGTGTCAACAATCAATGCTGCCAACCGGGGTGCTTCACAGACAAACAAACAACAACAAAAACTGAGAGCTGAAAGAGAACCATCTAGCTTTTCTGAATGCTGAGTTGTACGATGTTATGGGGTGTTCTCGTAACAGACCTGGCATCTGAGGAATAACTAATGATTGACAGTACTACTTCTGAAACATCTTGTAGTCTATTTTCTTCCACTAATTGTTAATGTGTCTCTGCATTACAGAAATAAAGAACAACAATAATATTATGATTAAATATCATCCTAAATTCTGGACAGATGGGAGTTATCAGTGTTGCAGACAAACTGAAAAATTAGCACCCGGATGTGAAAAATATAATCTTTTTGAGAGTAGTAAGTGATGGTTTTATTTTACATTTATATTGTGCTCAGAATGTATGTATTGTTGGTATGGCAAGAAAGTGAGATGATTTTGATTAGGGATAGCACACTTTCTAGTACAGAGTGAATAGGAGGAAGGTGTGTTTTCTAAGAAAAATTATTGAGTTGGCAGTGGGAGCTTGGCATGCAATCAAAGGGCGTCTGGGTCCATCCAGGCTTCAAGCCTATGAGCCTAGCAGCCTGGTTCTCCTGGGATGTCCTGACATGAGTTTAGCATATTAAAGAGGAAGGCCCAAGTTTCCAAAGCTGTTATTGTTTCCTACTCTTTGATGTTCTTTTTTTTTTTTTGTAGAGACAGAGTCTCACTTTATGGCCCTCGGTAGAGTGCCATGGCATTACACAGCTCACAGCAACCTCCAACTCCTGGGCTTAAGCGATTCTCTTGCCTCAGCCTCCCGAGTAGCTGGGACTACAGGCGCCCGCCACAACGCCCAGCTATTTTTTTGATTGCAGTTCAGCCGGGGCTGGGTTTGAACCTGCCACCCTCGGTATATGGGGCCGGCGCCTTACCAACTGAGCCACAGGCGCCGCCCTCTTTTTTTTTTTAATTTTTTTTTTTGAGTCAGAGTCTCACTATGTTGCCCTTGGTAGAGTGCTGTGGCGTCACAGCTCACAGCAACCTCAAACTCTTGCCTCAGCCTCCCAAATAGCTGGGACCACAGGTGCCCCCACAATGCCCAGCTATTTTTTTTTTTTGTAGTTGTTGCAGTTGTCATTGTTGTTTAGCTGGCCTGGGCTGGGTTCGAACCTGCCAGCCTTGGTGCATGTGACCAACACTGTAACCTCTGTGCCACCAGTGCCAAGCCTTCTTTCAGGTTCTTAAGGTTTGATACTAGTTACCACATGGTCTGACATTCTCTAAAAAGAGATCCAAAAGTTATAGTGAGTTAAACTTGCAGGAGATATATTTCATTCCCCCATACTAATCTACAGATGATACGCGGGGGCTCGTGGTTGGTAGGGTAGTTCTGCAGGGGTTCCTCAGTTCTGGTCATCTCTCTCTTCCCAGCAGTAGAAAAGGGGAAAGGGATCAAGGATGCCCACAGGAAGTCCTTTTAAAGATAAGTTCAAAAAACAGCACACTCATTTGTACATAGAGCCCGCCCATTAGAATCTGGTCTCATGGGAAATAACAGTTTTTAGCGTGGGTAGGTGTGTGTCAGCCAAACTGCTCTAGGATGGACCCTGTAGGGGCGGGGCCGACTGTCAGAGCAGTCCAAGTGCAGGCATTTCTCTGTCATTGTTGAGTGCTCCGTTTACACAGTGCTGGGGGTACAAAGAGTAAGGTGTGGTCCCGTCCTTATGGTGCAGTCTGTTCAGGAAGGCAGAAATACAAACCTGCCATCACAGCACCTTCAGTTCTGTTCTAGAATAGAGACACAGCAGCATGCACGGAGCCCCTCCGAGCGGCTTCTTAGCTACGCACGTGTGGGTTCTCACTTTCCTTAAGCCTCCCTGCAGCTCCCCGGATGCTCCTGGGTCGATTGCATTCTGACATGCTTTCCTTGGTGGTTTTCAGGTATTAGGAAAGCACTACCTCCAGCACCAGAAATAAAGAAGGTAGGCGGTGTTTATCTATCACAGTTAAGCCTTTGAGTTTTAAGCATTTGGGTCATTTGTTGGGGTTTGTTAAGTATGTTTATATTTATTCATGTGATGTGACTGACTTTGGGTGGGTTATTTAAGCCATTGTTACCTCAGTTATACGATGGGAATTATAAAGCTCTACTTCATGGGAGCAGTTTTAAGAATCAATGAGAAGTGTGTCAGGTCCCAAGCCACGTCACTGGCTTCCCGTGTGAGAATTCCAGTGAGTGGCAGGGGCTGGCAGAAAATTTCATGGTGCGCTTTTGTCCCATTGCAGGCTGTTTGGATGGCAGGTCTCCCTTCAGTCTTGGTTTCTACCTATATATTACCTTTGCCTTTTAATGTTTAAAGACAGTTTTTACTTATCTCCTATATTCTGAAACCCCCAAGAGGGCCAGTAATATATCACATTACCAAACTCGTGGGAGGGTTCACCATATTACATTTGGTAGAGTTAAAATTTCTTCTTTATTCTTTGGTGACATGTGACTCATTTAGTGTTTTGCTTCATGACCAGTTTCAAATAGAAGATTAAACTTTGAAATGTTATCTTCTTTGCTTAGCGAAGACCTCCCCCACCAATTCCACCAGAAGAAGATAATAGTGAAGAAATAGTTGTGGCGATGTACGATTTCCAAGCGACAGAAGCACATGACCTCAGGTTAGAGAGAGGCCAAGAGTATATCGTATTAGAAAAGAACGATGTTCACTGGTGGAGAGCGCGCGATAAATATGGGTAAGTATGTCATTTTGACTACTGTATCTCTTATATTTCTTTTACTCTACATCCCTTTTTTATTTTTAATCTCATGATGAAACCAGGTCATTTACCCTATGAAATGAACCATAATCCAGGCTAAGACGGTTATTTTCTTATGTTTTCCCTGCCATTTAATATGCCTGTTTTTTTTTTTTTTTTTTGTATTTTCTGTAAACTGGCAATTAGATATAGAAGGTGATCTCTGGCTGTCCCACTATTTCTTTTTTAGTATTTTATTTTATTTTTATTAAATCATAGCTGTGTACATTAATGCGATCATGGGACACCATACACTGGTTTTATAGACCATTTGACATATTTTCATCACACTGGTTAACATAGCCTTCCTGGCATTTTCTTAGTTATTGTGTTAAGACATTTATATTCTACATTTACTAAGTTTCACATGTACCCTTGTAAGATGCACCGCAGGTGTAATCCCACCAATCACCCTCCCTCTGCCCATCCTCCCACCTCCCTCCCCTCCCTCTCCCTCTTCCCCATATTCTTAGGTTATAGCTTTCATGTGAAAGCCATAAATTAGTTTCATAGTAGGGCTGAGTACATTGTATACTTTTTCTTCCATTCTTGAGATACTTTACTAAGAAGAATATGTTCCAGCTCCATCCATGTAAACATGAAAGAGGTAAAGTCTCCATCTTTCTTTAAGGCTGCATACTATTCCATGGTGTACATATACCACAATTTATTAATCCATTTGTGGATGGATGGGCACTTGGGCTTTTTCCATGACTTAGCGATTATGAATTGGGCTGCAATAAACATTCTGGTACAAATATCTTTGTTATAATGTGATTTTTGGTCTTTTGGGTATATACCTAGTAGGTTGTCCTGCTTTTAATGATGCTAAGATTGCTCTGCTGGTCAGGTGTCAGCCTTATTTTTTTATCATGAAGTCTTCACGAGTGCTTCCTTGGATGACTCTGGCATCCAAGGTGATTGTTGCTTAAATCCATTATTTTATTACGGATTTCAAAATGGTGATTTTCTAATTTTTTCATTCCATTCACATTTACTAATTCTCTAAAGAACTGCCTCATCAACTAGTTCATTTAGTTCATGAAGGAAAGAGAAGATAAAATTTTTATTCGTAACTTTTACCAGTTTTCAGACTAATGAGTTGATGATTGAACTTTAGTGATAACAATGGTAACAGATAATTTTTTTAGTATTACTATGGATGCTGGTATTTGGTTTCAATTCATTGCCATGATTATTCTTTTGGCTTGAATTGACCCATTTTGGGTCAGTGGTAGCTATTTGTGGTTGAAGAACCCATTAATCTTTCTCTCCTTTTTCTTTTCTTTTCTTCTTCTTTTTTTCTTTCTTTTTTTGAGACAGAGTCTCACTCTGTTGCCCAGGCTAGAGAGTGATGCAACCTCAAACTCCTGGATTCAAGCAATCCTCCTGCCTCAACCTCCCAAGTAGCTGGGGCTACAGGCACCCACCACAACACCCACATAATTTTTCTATTTTTATAGAGATGGGGTCTCACTTTGCTCAAGCAGTTCTCGAGCTCCTGAGCTCAAGTGATCCTCCTGCCTCCCAGAGTGCAAGAATGTCCGGCGTGAACCACGTCGCCCAGCCCATCAATCTTTCTTAACTTCCTTGCTTTCTGGCTCAGTGAAATGGGTCAAGTGCATCTTGTATTTTTCCCAGCCAAACTTTAACTTTGGCGTTTCCGTCAGGAGTGCTAGCTTCTTTTCGTCAGAATTATTTATAGGTAACAGTGGAATGCTGAGATTCTGGTGGCTGCTGGACCACCGTTGCTTCTGGACCTTTCTCAGTGTAGCAGAGCTGCATCTGTGCACATGCACGTGTGTGTGTGTGTTAGGAGTTCTTACTAATAGTTCAAATTCAAGTTTAAGAGTACAAGCATTTTGCTCAATTTTTTGACTTTAAAAATGTGTCTCTTTTGTCTTAGACTGAAGATGTTGGCCCCTACCCACGTGAAAGTGCTTTTTACACTGTGGTGTGTGTAAGAGTCATCTGGGTGAAACTGGACATTCCTTGGCCCCACAGGGTCTCAAGTTAGATCTCTTGGGCATGGCCAAAGAATATTCCTTTTTAACAATCACCCCAGATGATATTGACCAAAAGGTCAGGGACCATCCTTTGTGAAAGTATTCCATAAGGACTATTGAGGTATTACATTAGAGTGCTGAGTGTTTTTAATCCAACACTTTAACTTTTCTGAACTAGTGGCTTTTTCTAAAAATATGCCAAGAAATTGCTAATTCTGCAGAGGTTTCTTGGAATATTAGAAGACCACTGGACCTAGTCAAAGTTCGGAGTTCAAGTTCTGGCCCTATTTCTGACTAACTTTGGGACCTTGAAAAAGTTTCATAATCTTTCTAAACCTTAGTTTTTTCACTAGAAAATGGGTACAGTAATGCATACCTCCCTCAAGAATTTCAGGATCAAGCGTGGAAGCGCTTTGTAAAATGTCAAATGATAGAGACATGTTGAATTATTGGGGGTCTCCTAGTCTTTCTTATGAGCTTTAGCCTATCAGTAAAGCAATTTCAATTTACCTCAGATATTTTTCTTATTTCTAGGAGTGAAGGATATATCCCAAGTAACTATGTAACAGGAAAGAAATCAAACAACTTAGATCAATATGAGTAAGTAAATATTTAATTTGTGAATCTGGAAAATCAGGAAATAGTTTTATTTTGCTAATTATGTAAGGCATTTTGGAGATTAATGGATATATTTCCAGATCACTAGAAAGTGATGCCAACATACCCTTAATTGAGTTGTCTAGTGTGGTAAAAGACTACAAGAGTTAGTCTCTGTAATATTACACATTTTTTCTGAAGGTACAATGTGCGAATGGAGTTACATAAGCTTATATAATTGAATTGATTTTAAGCAAGTTACAGCTTAGTTAACTTTAAAATATAGATCATTGCCCATTCATTCAAGATACAGGAGTAATATTTCTCAGGACAACCTTTAAAAAAGCATTTTTTATTGTTTATTTTTCTAATTAAAATAACAATGCGTAATTGTTTTAAAATCCTTGAAATAGGAAAAAGCATTAATAAGAAAAATTTAGTCATAAATCAATCAGAGTTGACTGTATCAATCTGTTTTCAAAAAGAATCCTTCTGTATATACTGTTTTACATCCTGTTTTTTTTTTTTTTCACTTAATAATATGAGTGTTGGATATTTCCTCATGCCATTTAATATTCTTTGAAAACATTTTCATAGCTGTGTTGGATTTCATTCAGTCATAAATTCATCAAATATTTACTGAGATCTTAGCACACATCAGGCCCTGTGCTGGGCCTTAGGGGTCCGAGGCATGTGGCTCACAGATATCCAGTAACTGATATGGTCATTTCCTTGTTTGTGTGGTGGTGTAAGTGGGAGAATCTCTAATGTCTATCCACTAAAGTGTACGTGACTCCTGATATGCACTGTCGAATCTCTTTCTCAAGGGGTATCCACCCAAGGGCAGTGCACGGCTGCAACTCAGTGCGGGGTTCACAGGTTTCAGATGCTCTTTTGTATCATTGTGAAGTGGTGGATCCGCACTTGCTTCACATCCTTAAAAATAACAAAAATAGCAATAAGCTGTTTACTCTGTTCATGTCACTTAATACAATATGACATTTGTATATCTTAAAATCCAGAAAAGAGTTAATAGGTCCAAAAGGTCATAACATTCAGCAGTATGAATGATCCCCTTAATGTGGTTTTAGATGTAGATGGGAATATAAACAATATGTAAATAAGATAGCATTCTTGCTCTTAAATGAAATAGGTATTAGGAAAATATAGAAAAATCCTTAGAATTAGGGAAGGTGCTAAAAGGTGAAAACTTGGCTCTGGCTCTGAAGTGATAGAACTGAGAGCTAAGTGGTAATTTGGGGAGGAGGAGAGCACTAGGAAACCAGATCATCCTTATCTAGATATGAGAACTCCTTTTTTTGTTGTTGTTGAGACAAGTTTCACTCTGTCGCCCTAGGCTAGAGTGCTGGGCTGTCACAATTCACAGCAACCTTAAAGTCTTGGGTTCACATGATCTGGTCTCAGGCTCCCAACCACCATAACACCTGGCTAGCTTGGTCTCTACCAAACTGTAATTTTGTTGAACTTGATCTCATTTCATAAAGTGGGGGTCCACAGTAAGGAGCTGTTGACAATTTTGAGGCCTGCTTCATCACCGCAGATTCTTAAACATTTTTTTTTTTTTTTTTTGGTTTTTGGCCAGGGCTGGGTTTGAACCCGCCATCTCCGGCATATGGGACCGGCGCCCTACTCCTTGAGCCACAGGCGCCGCCCATTCATCACCGCAGATTCTAAATAAAGCATCTAACAGCAATTAGCTTGAATTTAGGTTGTAATTTGCATCTGACCCCTACATAAAAGAATCCAGACAGAGGAAGATCTTGTCTTTTGTTCTTTGTGTTTTCTCTTCCTCTATTGGGGAAGTCCCTTGTGTGTACTTGTCTGGGGTGGTTGCTGGGCCAAAAGCAGGTGCTGGTTCTTTTATGAAAGGCTGAGCCAGGTGGAAAATTCAAATGCCCAGAAGAACCAAACTAACTGATGACATTCAAAGTCTCAGGGTGTGTGCCTACAGGGAACAGTTCCCTGCTGACTAAAAAGTTATCTCCCAAAACAAGTTTAAAATTGAAGGCCAATAAAAGAACGATCCAAGATAATGTTCTTTTGGCTTGTTTGCTTATGTTCACATGGAAGAGATTGATGGTGTTGAGGGAAGCAGAGAGAGCACTACCCTTGAAGAGGAGGTAGGAGATGACAGTACAAAAATAAAAAGACTTTTCAAAGGTCACGAAGGGGCACAGATCTGCAGGGCCGTGGGGCGTGGCACAAGGTGGTGGCAGACTTTCCTACAGGACTGCCTCCAGCAACCACAAATTCTGGGGCAGTGCTGGGCCCAGCAAGTCTGGAAGACCAAGAGGTCTACTCTGATGCATTGCTTTGTTTGACACTTGGGACTTTTGAGAAATTCGGTGGGGGAGCCTTCATAATAACTCAAGATGAGATCTACTGCTATATTGATAGGGCAAGGGCTTGGAATAAACTTTAATGTGAATTAAAGACAGTAATGGAAAGTGCCATTTCCTGCATGTTTGAATCGGTGGAGGAAAATTCATTATTGCTGAGATTATAGTAGTGAAAAAGTGAAAATGATTTTCATGTTGAACAATGAAGAATAGCTTAAATAAATGATGGGGCATGCATACCACGATACATAGAACTATATTCGTTTGCAAAGATATCATAGTCTGTTATATGGAAAATTCAGGTTATGACCTATGATACGTCCTTAATAACAAAATGAGAATATGAATATACCTATGTGTTTTCATGTAAATATGGGTAGAAAAACTTTGAATGTAATTAGTTGCTTATTAATGAGATCATGAGTGATTGATGAGCAGTTCACACCTTATTAATCCTAAAAAGAATAAAAGCAATTTTAAAAACCTGAGGCCTTAACTGTGTTTTGTCTGTTCAGATGGTACTGCAGAAATATGAACAGGAGCAAGGCGGAGCAGCTCCTCAGGAGTGAAGTAAGTGTTTGTACTTGTTCTGGGGGTTTGGTTTCAGCACAAATTAATTTAAATGAATCCCTAATAACTAGGTCCACATTCTTCTGTTTCCGAACCTGTCCCCCAGCAAGGACATCTATGTAAACCAAATCCCAAAGGCTGAGAGACCCAAGAAGTCAAAGAACAAGGCAAAAAAAAATCCAGTTTCTCAGAAAGAAAAATTCAATAGGAACTTACTTACAGAAGCACTGTCTCCAGTGGCTGTTAAGAGGATGGTTCTCTGCAGCTGGTCATGTCTTCAGATTTTCTTGCCGAGACTTGTAACCACTGGGGAAGTTAGATAAGCATCTTTATGAGGGGTTTTCTATGCTACAGGCATTGTTCAAAGACCTTATTGCAGAACAACTTGGTATGTTGGGGTCAAACGCTGATCATCATGGCAGTTCGCTTCAAGATGGTGTCACTCTACACCATCTTGTAGAGTGGTGTAGTGGTGTAGTGGGAAAAGAGGCTCTCTACTCACGAGTGTCTTTCCCTTGCGCAAGCAAAAACCACATTCTTGTGTCTTTTTTATGACCTTTTTCATCAAAACACTTCTTTCTTCCTTTCTATATGCTCTGTATGAAAGGCTGTTTTCCTGTACTCCATCCCTTGACACTGGTCCTTATAATCTCACAGGGCCAAAGCCTTGGAAAAATAACCAGTGTCTCCAATGTGTCCTGTTATGAAAGAAAACATATTCTAAAAACAAACAAACAACCATATTGAATTGATGCAAATAACTATATTGCCATAGAATAAGAATACTCATGAATAGTTTCCAAATTTTGGCAAAGTCAGGTAAAGAAAAAGGTAAATATTTCAGTTTTGCTCACAAGAGTATAGTTTACCCAATAGCTGTAAATAGCCAAGAAAAAACGTTTTCTTGACTCTTCCTCAATTAGACCGGCCTCCTTCTGAACAAGATAATGTCCATTCACCTTGGCATTGCCATTCACAAACCGAGCAGCTCTTTGTCCAGCAGTTGAGAGCTGCTTTTTGGGCTCTGGAATCCAGGAGCTCCCTGTGCAGGCCCAGAGACAGGCCTTGGGGGAAAAGAGGCTCTCTACTCACGAGTGTCTTTTCCTTGTGCAAGCAAAAACCACATTCTTGTGTCTTTTTTATGACCTTTTTCATCAAAACACTTCTTTCTTCCTTTCTATATGCTCTGTATAGAATTGTTGCTCTTATGTCTGGTAGTTTTAGTTCTGTAACATGATCTTGTATGAATCATTTCTGTTCCATTACAGAACTCTTCTGGACATGCCCCATGTCCCAGACATGACCTTGGACAGCATGGTTATTTCAGGTGACAAGATCATTTTGCTCCTTTAGTCACAGAAGTCAGTTAAGTCCTGTAGCGAGGGCTTGATACCCCTCTACTGGAAATTCTCTAGTCCAAAGTCCCAGTGGTTGTCCCTGGGAGGTGCTCACAGAACTCTTGCCAGAAAATCCTCCACAAAGGACTATCAAGTGGAGAATTTGTCCCTGTCGGCACTCCGGCATGCACTCTACACTTGCTGGGCTCAAGCCCTCTTGTCCCTGTCAGCACTCCGGTGTGCACCCTACACTTGCTGGGCTCAGGCCCTCTTGTCCCTGTCGGCACTCGGGCGTGCACCCTACCCTTGCTGGGCTCAGGCCCTCTTGTCCCTGTCGGCACTCCAGCGTGTACCCTACACTTGGTGGGCTCAGGCCCTCTTACTCAGTCCCATTTAGTACTTCCTATTGCTTGAAGGACACATTTCCTTGCCTTCTGTTTTATAATACTAGGTACAGGAAACATTCCCCACTTTGATACAATGTCTGTTCCCATAAAACATTTAGCTAATGGAGACCCAGCTTTATTTTATTTAAAGCTTGTTTAAACATTTCAACTTTCGTAATCCTGTCACCTTTTACATTTTATGTTCTAATCCCGGGAACTTCTCTTCTCTACCCCTAGACCATTTTACCCTCTGTTGTGCAAAAGGCTTTTAGTTCCCAGTAGGGAATTGAGCCAAGAGCCCCTGGCCCTTTTGCCAATTTTTATGTTGATTAACTGCCTTGATATTGCTGCAGGAAATTTTTGGTGGGCCTTCTCCTTGCAATCTCTGTAGTTCAGTTTTTTAAATTTATCCAGACTAGCTTGGAGCCCTTTAATGTTGGGGCCTCTTTTGGTCTCCCCAGGCTTCCAAAATGTCACATGTCAAGACCTTGTTTGTCTGTTTTTGAGACAGTCTTGCTCTGACACCCAGCACTCCAGCTAAAGTGTGGTGGTGGCATCGTTGTAGTGATTGCAGCCTCCAGCTCTTGGGCTCAAGCAAGTCTCCTGCCTCAGCCTCCAGAGTAATTGGGACTATAGGTGCACACCACTGTTCTGGCTAATAAGACTTTTGTTTAAATCCCATCAATCTCCATTTTATTCATTTCATTTTTAAATAACCATCAAAAATTTTTTACCCTGCTGGAATGGGCCCCACGACGCTCACTTTTCTCTTTCCCCATTCTCTTATGTTATTTTTACCTATATAATATTTTCCTTCACTTTTGAAATAATCTTTATACAATCTCTAAAGTAGAAAAAAATACTTTTCCTTAAGCACAAACCACATTCTCATATAACCTTCTTCATCAAAAGCATATTTTACTTTCTTCATACCCTCTGTATGTAGAATTGATTCTTTTATAGCTAGTAGTTTTAATTATGTGTATTAGCTACTATTTTAACTCATACTAACCTCAATTTCCAGTGAAAAACCAAGGAAGTAATTTTAATTAAGCTCACATACAAGTCAAGCAAATATCAAAAATATCACAGAAGTAGGTTTTATGACTTTGAAACATCTAATAGAAACAGTCTAAATCTGTCTGATCAATAAACTCAGGCAAAATGTCTGAATTAAATTATGAAGATTTTCCATTTTATTTTATTAACAATTTTAGAACTAGCTTTGGATACCCCAAATGTCCTGATTTGATTAATTCACATTGTATGGTGTATCAAAACATCACATGTGCCCTATAAATATATCAACTGTTATGTACCTAAAAATAATTTTAAAAAATCTTTCTTTTTTTTTTTTTTTGCAGTTTTTGGCTGGGGCCGTGTTTGAACCCACCACCTCCGGTATATGGGGCCAGTGCCCTACTCCTTGAGCCATAGGCACTGCCCCCAAATCTTTCTTTAGTGAAGATTATCTTAGATCACATAGCAATGTCAAATATGATACATATAGACACACAGGCATATGGACACAAAAGCAGATTTTATAGCTTTCATAAAGTATTTTCATTTGTCAGATTTCATATTGTTTTTATTTCCCCCTTTGTTGGCCATTGTTGTGTTACCAAACATACCCCATAGCAATTTCTCCTTCCTCCCTCCCTCCCTCCTTCCCTCCCTTCCTTCCTTCTTTTTTTTTTTTTTTTTTTTGGAGACAGAGTCTCACTCTGTCGCATTGGATAGAGTGCTGTGGTGTCATAGCTCACAGAAACCTCAACCTCTTGGGCCCAAGAAATCCTCTTGCCTCAGCCTCCTAAGTAGCTGGTACTACAGGCACCTGCCATGACGCCGGGCTAGTTTTTCTATTTTTAGTAGAGATGGGGTCTTGCTGTTGATCAGGATGGTTTTGAATTCCTGAGCTCAGGTGACCTACTTCCCTCAACAGCAATTTACTTTTCATCCTGGCAGTTCATACTGTTTTATCAGGGGTCAAGAAAACCTGAGCATAGGTGGCTTGCTTCATCCCAAATTCTAAGAGAAGTCCCTGGGCCTCTCCAATTGACTGCCAAGAAAGTGGTCACTCTTGATAAATCTTCATTAGATCAAACTTCTCTCATAGCTAGAATGATTCATGCCGGGAGGCTATGATTCCTGTATGTTTGCCTTGCCTTGTTACGAAGGCAGTGGCCCAGGGCTGGATGGGTGATGACGGTCCTCATTTTTTCTGCTTCGTTCCTGGCTAAGGAAATAGTATCACCCGCTATGTCCCATAGTCAGACACCCAAGCAGGCAGGGGTCCCATAGGTAGTAGTTTTATTTGTATTATTTATTTACTTATTTATATTTTTAAGGCTAGTTAAGTGAAGCAGTGAGAGTGGAGAAGAAACAAAGGAATCAGTGACTGGTTGTGATCAATTAGTTATAAACACCACTGCACTCAGACCAGCCAGCAGATGTTTCCAGTCTGTGCAGTCTCTGAGTTCTCCAGCAGGGTTTTCTGGGGTAGTCAGAGTCTTCTTTACCGACTGACCCCCATTTTATTTTGCTGCAGTTGTTCAGATCTCACTTTCCTTTGTATTAGGGAGCAAACTTTCCTTAATTCCTTCTTACTCATTTAGAGTTTATTACCTAGATTTTTAATATCTAAGTATGTTTTTTGAAGTTTTTGAAGTTAGTTGTTTTAAAATAATTTGCATCAGTATTACATAATGACTTTTATAAATGAAGTTTTATAAATGGTGTTATAAGTTTTATAAGTTTTACAGATATTTGATTCCCTTTAGAAAAAATGTGCTGAGATTCGTACACTTTAAAATGAATAAAATGAAAGGACAGAACGTACATAAGAGACTTCCCTCGGCTGAGTGAGAAGACGAGTCTCCTTGTGACTTTTTTGCTTCTGTAAGAGAAGAAGCTTGGATTAGAAGATGATCTAGTTATTCTATTTAGTGAACATTCTCAGTCTTTCTCTCCTGCTTATTACCACCAGTGAGAGTTTTTCGAGCACTCGTTATGGGTGATGTTAAGAAAGCAATAGCAGGTGACCGTGAGTGATTGTGACTACGTGTAACCGTGCCCACTCCCCTAAAGGAGCTTTCTGTGCCTCCTGGGAGACCCCACAATGAGAGGGAAATGGGAAGTGGGGACCAAATCCCAACTCTGCTAATTATTAGCCATGCACCCTGGGGCAAGTTAAACCACCTTTCTGCGTCCCATCTCCTTACCTGTGAAGTAATGTTGGGATAAAAATAGTACCTACCTCACAGGACTGTTTTGAGTATTAGATGGAATAAATTCTCAAAAAATAAATGGTTGCTATTTTACTTTTTACTGAGTGATTATTATAATCATTATCTCTAATTGTTCTCACTAGATGGATTTGTGGGGCCTTGTTTAATTCCATTATTTTTTATATAGAAAGGAATAAAAAGTGTTTTCATTTTCAACTGTTAAACATACTTAAAGCAGTTTAAATACTAGAGATTGATAAATTCTCTCTCGGAGAATTAAGCACAAACCACATTCTCACGCTGATGTTGGGTAGTGTGTTGTTGGAGGTTCACAGCATCTGTTCTTGCATCTATTTCTTGTTCTTCAGCTTGGAGCCTGTTACGGATTTAACCTTGAGTCTAACAAAAGTTTCCAACTTTTTATTTTCTCAGCTTAAGTTATTTGTGTCACCGTCTCTCTCTCTCTCTCTGTAAATAATGATATTTAGCATTGTCTTTTAGGAGAACTAAGAATTTTTAAATTCATTCTTGTGAAGAGCATTTATATATTGACAGGAAAAATGCTAGGTGTATTAATAATGGTAGCCGACTCAGGAATCAAAGCTTATAGCAAATAAAAGAAGTGTATGAAATAAAACCCAATCATTAAGAAATACATTCTTTAAGAACTATTTTCCCACAGGTCTAGGACTTAAAGGAGTTGTAAAATCTTGTGCATTAGTTCTGGGAGAACCATGAGAGATTTTCAGGATGAGTATCTTGTGTTGGTGTGTGAGGATTTGTGATGTGGGGAGTCAAGTGTGCTTTCTCTAGTCACATAGCCCTGTAATTTTAAGTAGAAAGTCATACGGATGGGAGAAACCAAAGAGCCCTATTGGTGAGCTTCTCTTCCCCAAAGCAGATTTTCTGAGAAATACTAATAAATTATCAAAACCGGGTTCTTGAATCTTCTCCATGGCATTGCTTTAACAATTGCAGTAAACATTTTTTTCTTAAATTGGATTTTAGGATAAAGAAGGTGGTTTTATGGTAAGGGACTCCAGTCAACCAGGCTTGTACACAGTCTCCCTTTACACAAAATTTGGAGGGTGAGTAATCCTGCTCTGTTGCTGTCTTAAAAAAAAAAAAATAAAGTTTTTGTATAAACTTTCATATAATTTATATGGATTCCTAGCTTTCAAACACCTGTGCTGCATTTCAGCATTAAAAAAGAAAACTGGAACTTTATTTCTAATGTCTATACTACTTTTTGTATTTATATTTTTGTAATTTTCCCTATAGTTTTCCATATATATGTGTATGAACGTGTATATATGTATAAATGTATAAGTGTTGAGAATGGCTCTGGTAACTTTAGTAATGTTTGAGACAAATACTTATGATGCACTCTGTTAATCACTGAGGATACCGATGTGAACAAAGTGGGCACAAATGCTTCCCTCCAATAGCTCGGTGGGGGCTACAGACAAACAGGCAGTGATGAGAGTATACAAGGCTCATTTGTGTGTGTGCATCTGTGTATGTGTGTGTGTGCACATGGGGAGGGCAGAGGTTGGGGGTGCTGGAGGGGTGTCCCACAGCCCAGACACATCTTGACTTCATCTTGAGTGTCCCAAGTGACATGCAAGCTGAGAATTGAGAGGTGAGGCAGGAAAAAGAGTGGAAAGTGTGTATCTGACCCAGGATTCTGCCTGGACAGAGGTGAGAGAGGGTGTGTGAGTTCGAGGCACCGAAAAGTGTGCTGTGGCTGGATTGTAGGATGGGAGGCATCATGACAGGAGGAGAGAGAAGCCTGAGGGGCAAAAGCAGAGACAGGAGCATGTCAGGGTCAAGCAACAGGCGTCATCTTGAAAGTATTTTTAATAAGAGATGACTGGGGAAGATCTGCGTCTAGACGTCTAACATCAAGTGTGTACATTTACACGTCTGATATATTCACTTCCAGAGATGTAAATGCTCTAGACCAGCGGTCCTCAACCTTTTTGGCACAAAGGACCTATTTCATGGAAGACAATTTTTCCATGGATGGGGGGCATTAGATTCTCACAAAGAGCATGCAACCTAGACTCCTCCCAGGAGCAATTTATAGGGTTCGTATTCCTGGGAGAATCATTGCCACTGCTGATGTGAGAGGAGACAGGCGCAGTGTGATGTGAACGTTGGGGAGCAGCTGTGAAGACAGGTGAAGCCCCTCACTTGCCCCACCTCCTGCTCTGTCACCTGTTTGGGACCGGCCTCATCCATGGCCTGGGGATTGGGGAACAGAGCTCTAGACATCTGCAAGTTTATGCCAACAGCAGGGACAAAAAGCAGCTAATGGTTATTTAAGACTTGTAACTGTTGTCAAATGAAGTTAACACATGTTCTTTTTCAAAATTTCAAGTGTGTTATGAGTGACCACTTAAATAACTTCCACCTGTTAATGGGAAAGGTGAAGCTGAGAAGAACATGGGGAAAAAGAACATTTGTGCCAGGAGTGGAGGTGGCCACATGGAGGGACCCCGTTCACCCTAGAGGAAGTCTGTAAGGAGTGAAGTGAACGCTATTTCACATTGGTTCTGACACACTTTGATTTTTGTTTTAGAGAAGGTTCATCAGGTTTCAGGCATTATCACATAAAGGAAACAACATCTCCAAAGAAGTACTACCTAGCAGAAAAACATGCTTTTGGGTCAATTCCTGAGCTTATTGAGTATCACAAGCACAATGCGGCAGGTGAGTGAGCTACTGAACCTGTCTCAAATAATTTGATGAATTCCTCCCTGAGCAGCTTTATTTTATAGTTAATTATAGAATGTTTTTGATTCAGAATTATTGCACATTAGGAAGTGATATATACAAAGAAAAATAAAATGATCTCAAGTTTTATTAAAAGCTGTGTATTGACCTTAGGACATGAATTATTCTAGTACCATATGGTGACTTCACATTTCTGTAGTTTATATCCTTGGTAGTTGACTAAAATCCAAGATATGTCTATTTCAGAGTAATTAGTAATCACAAAAGCTGTCAGGTGAACCTGTGCTGTAGGCTTCCATCAACTCGAGTAGTCATGTCCCTCAAGTTCACCATTTTCTTGAATCTCTGACATGCACAGACAAAACCAGAATTTGCAATTAGGCTAATTAAGGTTTTAGAGGATTATATAGATAGATTTTAAGCCTTTGACTTTAAAGATGCAACTAGGCAAGGATGGGTAAATGCCTAACCCAATTTAAGAAAAAATAACTTGAAATTTTATGAAAGGCACCCTTTGCAAAGCTTGTTATTTTGTGACTTTGGTGAGTTTTTCAGATTATGTTTCCTTTATTATTGAGATATAATCTACAAACCATGAAGTGTACTCATTTTAAGTATACTATTCAGTGGTTTTTAGTGTATTTATAGAGTTCTGCCAACTGTCACCACAAGCTAATATACTCAGTAGCTGTCACCTCCTGTCCCCCTTCACCAGCCCAGCCTCAAGCAACCATTAACCTACTTCCTGTTTCCATAGATTTGCCTGTTCTAGACATTTCACATAAATGGAATCGTAGACTCTGGGGTCTGTCGTGATGAGCTTCTTTGACTCTGCGTATCGTTTCTGACATTTGTCCATGGTGTAACATGTATAAGCATTCCACTTCCCCCCTTTTATAGCCTATATCACGTTTATTGAAATAATGAGATAATATAACAAATTGCACAGGACTTGACATAGTAATTACACAGTAACTTCTACTATTATCAAGTCACCAAGAGCCTGGCACAATATTGTGGAATGGTTAGGTTCTCAGGCCAGCATATGAGTCTGTATTTACTCCTAAGTAAAATAAGAATTCCAACTTCTGTATAATAATAGTGCTAAATGGTGAGACAGGAGATCAACCCCTCTACCTCTAAATTCAGGGAATTATCTTAGCATCTACCTATTGTGTTAGAAAGTCATGCTTCATCTGCTTACAGAAACCATGGTACAGCCTGGGTATGTACAAACTATACACATGATGATGTTAAGGAAAATTAATTGCTGAAGTTATCACCAAAGGTTCTAGACAATGTAAATCCCCCATAATCATTTTTGCTGTGACAGACTTCCCAAATACTTTGCTTAAGTCTACTATGTCCCAGGAAATAAGTCTTGGGGAGATGGAATTTCTAAATTCAGGCAGTTTTCTGGATAAAGAAACTTTATTTTTTCATTACTTTTTATTGATAGAAAATAATCCATTGTGTAGATTTTGTTTACCCCTTTTGATTATTGTTCATCAATTAATTTGGGTTCTTTCCACATTTTGACTCTTAAGAATAATACTGCCTTGAAGAGCTATATAAAAATGATACTTCCTTGAAGACCCAAAAAAAAAGGAGATATGTTTTTAGGGCGGCGCCTGTGGCTTAAGGGAGTAGGTCGCTGGCCCCATATACCGGAGGTGGCGGGTTCAAACCCAGCCCTGGCCAAAAACTGCAAAAAAAAAAAAAGGAAATATGTTTTTACTTCTCTTGGGTGTATACGTAGTTGTGGATATGCTGGGTCATATGGTAACTCTGTGTTTAACTTTGAGGAACTGATTTCCTATTGGTTTATTCCCAAAGAACTCTCCTATTTTGTTTTCTTTTTTGGCATTTACATTTTGTGTATTTTTTTCTTCTGTGTTCTTATAAACATTTTAGTCTTCACTGTTATCGCAAGTCATTGAACAAACATGCATTCAGTGCCTACTGCATGCTAGGAACCAAGCCAGGCTGGGGGAGACTGCAGCTGAGTCAGTATAGTCATTGATCCTGATTCTCCCAGATCTTACCAGTTGGGGGGAGACGGGGAGGTACATAACAATCTTAAATTATTATGAGATATGCCATGATACAGGAAATACAGAGTGCTATGGGTGACTATAAACTCCTATTACTTATTTAGTGCTGTAAACAACTTTTGTTTAAGGATTTAACTTACCTCCTTGATTTCTAGTAGTTGATATCTTAGAGATTGATGTTTATGCTAAGATTACAGATATTGAGTTATGTCAGGTGAATCACTTTAATTTTTAGCCAGCAAATATAATCCCTTTTCATTGTTCAGCTCTCGTACTCAAAAAGAACATGAAATAATAACTATTAGAAACCTTTGGGGCGATGCCCATGGCTCAAAGGAGTAGGGCGCTGGCCCCATATGCTGGAGGTGGTGGGTTGAAACCCAGCCTCAGCCAAAAAAAAAGAAAAGAAAAGAAAAGAAACCTTTTAGCATCCTTTATAATGTTTGAGAAAAGAGAAAGCTAGCATGGTGACTGACAAATACTGTCGTATTTAACAGACAATGTTTGTTGAATGAATGGAAGCTTACAACACAGTGCTGTATGTATACACAGAGGGTGAGCTGTAGATGGATAAATGAATGAATCCTATACATGAGTTTCTAGTTTACAACTGACCATGCAGAACAGTTATGAATGAATTTGACCTCAATGCTTTCTTTGATTACCAGGACTTGTCACGAGGCTGCGGTACCCAGTTAGTACGAAGGGGAAGAATGCCCCGACCACTGCAGGATTCAGCTATGGTAACTCTCATTTTGTGGTTGCTTTAACTGATTTTCTTTGAAAAGAATTCATTGTCTCAAGACAAACTTGAATGTGTAGAATTCTGTACAGTGGAACTGTTTCTGCTGAGTTTATAGTACGGTCTTTTAGATGATGATATTTATAGTGATGGTAATCCCAGCTTCCTTTTCATCATAATTCATAATTCTGTAGAACACTTCCTGTCAGTGAAAAATAAGGATTATTTTTACATCTAAAATAAATCAAAGCCCTTCCTGGTCTCACGAGCCTTGCTGGTTACTCACAGGAATGTGCCTTGAGGAGGAGATTCATGGGGAAGATTTCCAGCTTGGTTGTCTTTGTGGCTTCTGGCAAAAGCTCTTAAAAGAGTGGGTTAAATTCTTTCCAACTTGATGGAGTTGAAAAAGAAAACTGAGGGGGAAGAGTGGTAAAGGAAGAAGTATTTGTTTTTAAAAGCACATTTATCTGTCGAGCTTTATAGTTACTCTCCCATCTTGCAGCATCCTTTTCTTCCTCTGTGCGCTTTGCTCGTATTGTGACCGCTGTCCACACGGGGTGGAAAGCCACCTTTTGCAGTCAGATGCAGGCTGCTAGCTGTTCCGTGTTTTGCCTGTAATTATCACAGTTTTATCCTGTAACTTTGAGGTTGATCTTGGTTATATACAGTTTCTTTGGTCCCCCACTGATTCATGCAGCTCTCCAAATTAAATGTTAACACTCTCCCTTTCTCTCTTACAGAGAAATGGGAGATTAACCCTTCTGAGCTGACCTTCATGAGGGAATTGGGAAGCGGACTGTTTGGGGTGGTGAGGCTGGGCAAGTGGCGAGCCCAGTACAAAGTCGCCATCAAAGCCATCAGGGAAGGCGCCATGTGCGAGGAGGACTTCATAGAAGAAGCTAAAGTGATGATGTAAGTTGCCTTCTTATCTCTGACTCACCTTTTTGTATTCAAAAGGGACCCCTCCCCCAAAACCCTGGCCGTTTCTCTTTCTCTAATAACGTTAAGTATGTCTGTCTCCCTTTGCAGGAAGCTGACACACCCCAAGTTAGTTCAGCTTTATGGCGTGTGCACCCAGCAGAAACCAATCTACATTGTCACCGAGTTCATGGAGAGGGGCTGCCTTCTGAATTTCCTCCGCCAGAGACAAGGTCATCTCAGTAGAGACGTGCTGCTGAGCATGTGTCAGGACGTATGTGAGGGGATGGAGTACCTGGAGAGAAACAGCTTCATCCACAGAGACCTGGTAACCTTACGGAACCTGCATTCCCGTTCCTTGTCCGAATTCCTTTGTAATGCTGGGTCAGCAAATGAGCAATGATGTAATACCCCTTTTTTGTTCTTAGGAATATTTCACCATTACTTTTAAACTTGGCAAATTTAACATACCCCATAACTTTAAAGCAAAGATCTTTATTAAATCTAATAATTTACATAGTTAATATCTTCAAGCAAGTTTCCAGGTGTTAACTATGTGATCTCTATAAGAATTGCATGAGCTGGCTACTCCTAACAGACTTTATTACCATCACTGGTTTATAGAAAGAAAGTTAACTTCAGTGAAATGAAACTGCTTGCCTACTATGATAAACAGGGAAGTTGGGGGTGGCCTTGACCTTGTGACTAAATTCCAAGCTCTTTTCCACCTCACAAATTTCAAACAGAAACTGTTAAGAACTCCTTTGGCTCATTTTCTTGATCTCTATATTACTGAGAAGGGATAAATTTTCTATTTTTAAAAGCGATGGAGTGTCTCTGTTGCTCAGACTGGTCTCAGACTCCTGAGCTCATGCAACCAGCCCCCCATAATCCCAAAGTACTAGGGTTGCAGGCATGTGCCATCACTCACAACTACGTCAACTTCTGAAAAATAGAGAAAAGGAAATCTGTTACTGATTGGGATGAAGACACTTGTTCATTTTTCTTCTCTTACACTTTCTTCCTTCCCTTCCATCCTTCTTTTCCTTCTGTGTTTCTTCTCCATGTATTCTTTATATATCTGTTTTTAACATATCAGTAGCACTGTAACTTCTTGCAAGCCATGAAGAGGATTCTTTCACCAAGAAGAATACAATTCTCGTTTGGGACTTTGCCCTGTATTTTAGATTTAGCTTTCTTGTGATAAAGCATGGACACATTTCTTCTACAGTAACAGCATAGCATTTTTTAAAGTTAATAATTACCTTATAACAGGCCTCATTCTAGTAGGTATTTTACAGAAATAGACTCACTTTATCATCATAACAATTCTAGGAAGTAGATACTATTATGATTTCCTTTAGACAGATGAGGAAACTGAGGCACAAGTAGGATAAAATAACTTACCAATGGTCAGATATATCATAGAGGCAGGATTTGAACCTGAGGAGCTTGGCTCTAGAGTCCAAACTTAACTGCTATGCTCTGCTGGCTTCAGATTTAAAGCATGATATAGAGTTGAAGATTTAGAGGTGGAAGACTTGATTTCTTGCATGTATTTTTGGTTACTTATCTCTCTTAGATTCTGTTTCCATATCTGTAAATTGGGAATTATAATATTGTTTGTTCATGAGACTGTTTTAATGAACACACTGTATGACTGGGGGAAAAGGCTTTGTAAAATAGACATGCTATATATACCATTAGTTATTGTTACTATGCAGGTGATAACATGGAACATCTCTGTCATATTGAAACTTGTGAACTAAGCACCTTCCTCCTTTTTGTACTTACAAAACTGATAACAATTGAATGTGGACGTGAGGGTGGCAGACTACACCCAACTGTACAGACGATATCTTGGTGAAAGCCATTTTTCATACTCTGTGCCTATGATATTGGTATTACTACGATAGGTTTGGGTCATGTCTTAAGGGACAATCCCAATGCTACTGTCTCCTGGATGAAGAATCCTGTTGACTGTCAAGGGCAGACATTGTGGGGGGTCTTCACAGGAAGATGGAGGCAGTTCAGGAAACAGGCCTTAGCACTCACTTTAGAGAGACCCTCCAAATGCATTCGACAAGAAAGAACCTCATCTAAATGGAATTGCCACATAAACAAAATAAAATTCTGAACAGTCAGGAAGAAAAGCACATCTTGGCCCATGGGTTATGGCATTGAAAATATCATGTCTTCCTTCTAAGAAATACCATGTCTTCCTACCAACCTTGTAATCCTGAAGAGTGGGTGTTAGGCGTAGAAGGTGCCACAAAGAACAAGGCAGAGTATAGTTAGTAGCAAAGATTTATTAAAAACATCTGTACATAGATAGCCTACAACCGAAAATGGTGTCACCTTCGTGTTAGGGTAAGGGAGTTCTTTTATAAAACTGGTTGAATCCTGTTTGATGAATGCTCTGGCACCATTTAGGCTGTGATGTGTGGGCAGCTCGGAGGTGGTAGGGTGACAGACATAACTCAGGAACTTGCAATGTGGTGTAAAAAGCCAAAGGTGATCTGCTGGAGGCCTTGTAAAAGGTTGGGGATTATCTGCTATAAATCGTCTGCAACCTGGAGGAATGTTTAACAGAACTGAAGAAACACGAGGAGCCCTGTTCTTTGCTTAATGAATGTCTACACACATTGGAGGACACTAACAAGTCCTACTCTTTATCCCTGGAAGTGGAGGCGTAGAGAGTGTTTAGACCTCTCAGAGGCAAGAAAATATAAATAAAATAATTCAAAATTGCATTTGACCAATTTGGGATGTCATGTTACCAGCTACTAGACATAGTTGTTCTTTGACTGTTTGGGATGGAGATGGCCAATCCCTGAGCAGGGCCATTGGATAAGGGATTGGTCACCCATCACTTTTAATAACACTTTGTGTTATTATTCTTACCTAGTGAGAACCTGGATTAAAGACCTCAAGAGCTGTTGTTATGATCAATAAGAAAATTAGAGGCTTAGCTCTTATAGCTCAGTGGCTAGGGTGCTGGCCACATACACCTGGGCTGGTGGGTTTGAACCCAGCCTGGGCCAGCTAAGACAACAATGACAACTACAACAAAAAGATAGCCAGGTGTTGTGGTGGGTGCCTGTAGTCCCAGCTACTTGGGAGGTTCAGGCAAGAGAATCGCTTAAGCCCAAGAATTTGAGGTTGCTGTGAGCTGTGATGCCACGGCATTCTCTCTAGGGCAACTGAGACTCTGTCTCAAAAAAGAAAAAAAAAAATAGAAAATTAGATAGTTTACTAAGAACAGGCTTGGCAGGGAAAAAAGTGAGTTGACGCTTGTTAGTCTTTATTTAGGTCTGACAGTTGGTAGAGATTAGGTATTAATGCCTTATTGGAAAATGATTTCCTGACCTGTCTACCCATTCTTTCAAATATATGACCAAGACACTTGCATAGTGGTAAAAACAACCTATAAGGAAACATTCCCACACTTCGCAAATGGTGGCTGTGTTATACTATATTTAATATAAACAACTTATGTTTTTACGCTTATATTGTGGAGCTTTTAAACTAATTGCTACCATAATGTTGTTTTCCAGGCTGCCAGAAATTGTCTAGTAAATGACGCAGGAGTTGTGAAAGTATCTGATTTTGGAATGGCCAGGTATGTCTGAGTATATGTGATTTTAGGTGGTGTTCTCGTGATTGTGTAGAATTAGTGAATAATAAGTATGGGAGTAATCTGCATTGTGAGCAGATGGGAAATCCTGTTAACTGCTCTGAGATAAATGTATTAGGACAATCGCGTCCACATTGTGATGTTAATAATTCTCTCCACTAGGTGGTAGTATAGCTTGTTAAATGCACTGCTTTCATCTTTTCCTCCCTGGTGTGGATTAGATTTCTAGAATCTTTTGTTTTTACAGAAATGTGTTTGGTGGTAAGGTTCTTAGTATGCCCATGTTTGCAGTGTTTTTATTCTCTTAATTTTCGTAATTTTAGTGCATGTTTAGTAGTGTGTTATCCCCCTTTCTCTATATTCCCTGCCTCTGTCCATTCATACATCCATCCATAAAAAATTAGGTGCCTGCTGTATGCCAAGCACAGTGTTAGGCAGAACCACAGCAGAGAATAAGGCTAATGAGCCTTGTATGTCAGCTTATTTTCAGGGGGAGTGAGAAACGTGAGATCTGAGAATAAAGCCAACTGTGGTCTGTCAGTCGATCTAGACCTCCTTTTGTATGGCCTGTGAACCAACAATGGGTTTTGCTTTTTTTTTTGAGACAGAGTCTCACTATGTCACCCTCAGTAGAGTACCGTAGCATCACAGGTCACAGCAACCTCAAACTCTTGGGTTTAAGCGATTTTCTTGCTTCAGACTCCCAGTAGCTGGAACTACAGGTACATGCCACAACGCCCAGCTATTTTTTGTTGCAGTTGTCATTGTTGTTTTAGCTGGCTCAGGCTGGATTTGAACCTGCCAGCCACGGTGTATGTGGCTGGCTCTGTAACCACTGTGCTAAGGGCACCGAGCCTGGGTTTTGCTTTTTTTTTTTTTTTTTTGACTGTTTTAAGTAACAGTAATTGTTGTGTTTTTTTTTTGAGATTCACTTTATCGCCCTTGGTAGAGTGCTGTGGCGTCACAGCTCACAGCAAACTCCGATTCCTGGGCTTAGGCGATTCTCCTGCCTCAGCCTCCCAAGTAGCTGGGACTACAGGTGCCCGCCACAAGGCCGGGCTATTTTTTGTTGCAGTTTGGCCAGGGCTGGGTTCAAACCGCCACCCTCAGTATATGGGGCTGGCGCCCTACTCACTGAGCCACAGGCACTGTCTGGGTTTTGCATTTTTAAATGGTTGAAAAAATTAAAAGAACATTATGACATGTGAAAATTATCTGAAACTCAAATGTTGACGTCTATTAAAATAGTGTCACTGAGAAACAGACTTGCTCGCTCATTTACACACAGTCTGTCACTGCTTTCATACTGCAGAGGCAAAGCTGAATAGTTGTCACAGGGATTGTATAGCCTGTGAGATCCAAAATTGGTATTATCTGGTTCTTTATTTAAAAGAAAGGTTTGCCAACTCCCGTAATAGAGATAACCTGGGAGGGGCAGGTGTTGAGGGCGATGCAGGGGAGGGCGTTGTGGCTACTGCAGATCAGGTAGAGACCCCATTGAGATAGGGGATATTTGAACGGAAACCAAAGGCAGCACCTGTAGCCAAGTAAGTGAAAACCTGAGGCTAAGCTTTTCCAGGTGGAAGGAACAACAAGTGCAAAAGCTTGAAGTCTGGGACATGCTCAAGGAGCCAAAGAGGCCCAGGGTAGCTGGCTGTGAAGCAGTGCCAGGAATACCTATACAGCAGGCAAGGACTGTATGGGACACCTTTAGCTGCTAAGGAAACGCAGGCCTGAGGAGGTTAGAAAGCTGTTACTGTCAGAAATAGCTCTCAGGGCTCGGCGCCTGTAGCTCAGCGGTTAGGGCGCCAGCCACATACATGGGAGCTGGGGGGTTCAAACCCAGCCCGGGCCTGCCAAACGACAATGACAACTATACAACCAAAAAATGGCCCCGTGTTGTGGCGGGCGCCTGTAATCCCAGCTACTTAGGAGGCTGAGGCAAGAGAATCACTTAAGCCCAAGGGTTTGAGGTTGCTGTGAGCTGTGATGCCATGGCACTGTACCAAGGGCGACATAGTGAGACTCTGTCTCTCTAAAAAAAAAAAAGAGAAGAAATAGCTGTCAGAGCATTAATAACCCAGTGCTCTTTTTCTTTTCTTTTTTTCTTTTTTTGAGACAGAGTCTCATTCTGTTGCCCTGGGTATAGTGCCATGGCATCATAGCTCACAGCAACCTCAAACTCTTGGTTGGGCTCAAGGGATCCTCTTGCCTCAGCCTCCCGAGTAGCTGGACTGCTCAGCTAGTTTTTTTCTATTTTCAATAGAGACAGGGTGGGGAGGGTGGGGAGAAAGGTCTTGCTCTTGCTCTGGCTGGTCTCCAACTCCTGAGCTCAAGCAATCTACCTGCTTCAGCCTCCCAGAGTGTTAGGATTACAGGTGTGAGCCACCTCGCCCAGTCTATCCAGAGTTCTTTATTTGCTTTATTCTGGTGTCCATAAACTTTATGTACAATTTAAAATAGTTTCAAAATTTAAAACTATTTCATAAAGTCACTTTCTACTTACTGTATGAAGAGGTTCTGTCTCTGACAGGCGTTCCTCTGCTTTCATTTATCCCTCTAAAATGCCCTCTGTATACTAAATGCAGACTCCCTTGACTAGTAGCAACAATTTGACCTAGGGGTGGCATCGCCCACACCAGCACCTGGCGTTTGTGCCGTGGTGTCTATACAACAAAGGAAGTTCATATAATTATTTGAATTTTTTCTCGTGGCAGCTTTTGGAAATTAATCTCGTATGTACATATAATACATAAATACAATCCTCCTGTAAAGATGTACTCAGCACGTTATGCAAAGGGCTGGCGTCCTTATATCTGCTATCCCTAATCAAGGATTCTCCCACAAAGGGAGCCTCTGTTACCAGTTTCTAAGTGTCCTACCAGAAGGACAAAGGTCTGTTCACATAGAAAAATTACATAGTACTCTTTTGAGCGTGCAGATATGGAGATATTTTGGTGTATAAATATGTACTCTACCATTTACATATGTGTTTTTGCTTTCCTTTGTTTGCATTTGCTTTTTTCATATACTATAGCTTTAAAGTATGCTCTGTGGCATGGTGGGGCTAAGAGCATGTGTGTCTCTAGACACTTGATACCACTTCCTTTAAAACTGTTCTGTTGTAGTTTTTTACAAATGGGGCTTTTGGGTACAATTCTGTTTAAAGAACAAAATTGCTTACAAAATACTTTGTGAACTATTTCATTGTATTCTGCCTCTATTGCTTTGCAAAAAAGAAAGAGGAACAGAAAAATGAAAGGGCAGAGCCTAAACGTGGTATAGATTCATCTCTTGCACTTAAATTAAGCTCAGGAGAAGTTGTAAATCCTCAGGCGTGGGCACTGAGGTGAACATTTCACTTCACCCGGGTGTGGGTCAGTCAACTGTGGTTTTCATTAAGTGAGGGAAAAAATGAAAGAACATATACAAATGCAGGTTGTATTTCAGAGGTGTGTGTCTGTGGCGTGTCTCACCCTAGGTATGTTCTGGATGACCAGTACACAAGTTCTTCTGGTGCTAGATTCCCTGTGAAGTGGTGTCCACCTGAAGTGTTTAACTACAGCCGCTTCAGCAGCAAGTCCGACGTCTGGTCGTTTGGTAAGACTGGTGCAGGTCTCCTCTGTCTGTCCCTGGGGGAGTGGATACATCCATTTGACAGTCCTGACCCTTTTTCAGGTGTTTTAATGTGGGAAATATTCACGGAAGGCAGGATGCCCTTTGAAAAATACACCAATTATGAAGTGGTGACCATGGTTACTCGAGGCCACCGACTCTACCAGCCGAAGCTGGCATCCAAATACGTCTATGAGGTGATGCTGAGATGCTGGCACGAGGTACGGATTCTCTTTTCTTTATTTTTATTCTCTAATGCAGTGGTTCTCAACCTTCCTAGAGAACCAGTACTCTAACGCAGTTAGGGATTGAGCTTTAGAGAGAGATGGATAATGCGTAGCGTTTATAACTCCTGAAATGATGCACATTTAATAGTAATTTCAAGCTCTAGGCAGGAAGCCGACCCTCTCAACTCAGATCTGAATCATGGGCAGGAGAGTGTGAAGAAGTGGAAAATGCTATTCCTGACTTAGGTGATTCAGGCTGCTGCCTCTCTCCCAAGTGGGAATCCTTCCAAGGGGGCTCAGAGAGTAAGACGGGAGAATTAGCCCTTCTCTTGCCAGGGAATCACGTGTAGAGTTGAAGTTTCCATCTTTTGCCAGAGAGGGTTTCCTTCTATAAAACTCAACTTTTTTTTAGTCAGTCTTGGAAGTATTGAAATGTCCCCTCCTGGAAGAGAAAGACCCCAAATTGAGAGACACTGACACTTGCTCGTGTGTTTCATGTGCTCGGCCAGTGCTAGTGCTCTAGAGTCAGTTCTCAGAATCACCCTTTGAGGTGTGGCTGCTTTTACTATGGGTCCTCTGTAGATAAGACGATAAATGCTCTGGTGAAGGTGAAGGTTACCCAGGCCAGTTAGCTACAGAGCCGCGTAGCCTGTCTGACTTGAAGGCCCAGGCTCCCAATCTCTGGTTATAACACCTCCCAAGAGCACTGAATGGGGTGGGCACACACCTTCTGGGCAGGAAGTGGTGCTGGGGGAGAGACAACAGCCTGAGCGAAGGTAAGGAGGTGGTTGTAAACAAGTACACGAGGGTGGAGATTGGTCTGACTTAACAGAGAGCCTATGTGAGAATTTTCGTGAAATTGGGTAACTCGGGGGTGGGGAACGGGCAGGTTACAGAGGACCTTGCAGGTTCGCAGACTTGATTTCACAGCCAGTAAGGAGCGCTGGGAGGTTTTTGAGGAGGGTCATGAAAGCAGTTACTTAGAAAGGCTGGGGTAGCATCGGGACGTGCAGGGTAGATGAGGGCAGAGAGACCCCCCTGCAGAGATGCCTGCAGTTCCAGGCCCGTGCAGAGAAGCCTCTCTGTAGCACGATGCATTCTAGGAGAAATTCTTTTTTGGAATGGATTCTGGAATTCACAGCTTCTCTTTGACTCTTCCTTGTAGAGACCAGAAGGAAGGCCTTCCTTTGAAGATTTGCTGCGCACGATAGATGAGCTAGTAGAATGTGAAGAAACTTTCGGAAGATAAATGGTGTTGTGACCAGTGGCTTCCAGATTCCAAAGCACGAAGAAGAAGTGGCACTTTGTGGCTATTAATTTATTTAGCGCCTGGATGTGGAGATAGTTTTACTTATAAAGTGGAAACACTTAAAGAATTTGCCTCTAGGGCGGCGCCTGTGGCTCAAGGAGTAGGGCGCCGGTCCCATACGCTGGAGGTGGCGGGTTCAAACCCAGCCCCGGCCAAAAAACACAAAAAAAAAAAAAAAAAAAAAAAAAGAATTTGCCTCTAGACCAACCTTTGCCCTGTGATTGACTCTTCCAGTGGAAATGCTGCCTGGAAGATGGTGATTAAAACCGCTCAGACCCCTCAGTAACTGTGGGCCAGCCACTGTGGCCAGGCCCTGGGGTTTGGCCATTTTGGGGGTACACATTGCACCGTGTTAGCCGGTACCAGTAGAAGGCCAGGGTGCTTGGGAAGGGGGAGGGTATTAGAACCGTGTTCCAGCAGCCCTTCCTTTCTCTTCTAATTCTGCAGAAATCTGGGCCTGGGGCATTGTCCAGAATTGGGATGTAGATGAATCAGGAACTCACCATGGATAAGTGCCCATCTTTTGTTTTGAAAACACCTCTATTTTCAAGACTACTCATAGTATTACCTTTAAAAATATTTCTACATTGTATATGTTGTAAATATGTGAGTATATAATATATAAAGTTATATATTTATAAGAAACATGAATCGTCTTTTAGTTGAAATTTTTGATCCTGTTATATGAGCTCACCTTCTTAGAACTAGAGACTATACTTTACAGCTGTCGGTTCTTTCTTCACTGGGGAAAATATGCCTGCCCTAGTCTGGACTCTTATCAGTAACACCCCCTTCTCATTCAGGAGGCGTGTTTGGGGGGTGTCTGTCCAGCATCCCCAGGACCTGTGCTTGGGCTGTGTGATCCCACCTATGGTTTCATAGCCAGTTGCCATCAGGCAGAAATTGAACTAGAGAATCAATCAGTTTCTAGGTCTTCAGAATCTTCCCCAGGGCAAAGAGGCTGTAAGTGGGGGTGTTGAGCTCTGGAACAGAAGAATCCGCTGATGTTCGGACAAGTCTGTGCTGGCCTCAAGAAGAAGCCAGGAGTAGCTCACGATGTGGCAGAGGGTCTGAGAAGGTGCCGAGAAGCTGGCAAGAATGATGCCCACGCTGCCTCCCAGTTGTCTTCCAGGAGGCCGGGCTGGACTTGGCTCCTGGATTGGAGAGACGGTCTCCACACCTCACAGTAGGCCCTCCCATCGCGTCTGAGTGTGCTTCTCTCCTTTATAAGCTCTAAGACACCACCTGAGTTACAGCCTTCCTTTTTCTTCATGAGCCCCTTGGAAAAGAAACAGTCTAAGTCACCAGCAGCAGAGACCATTTATTGCCCAACACACCATGCTGGTATTTGTGCGAGTAGAAAGCCGAGGAAGACCTGGGGCCATCCTTTAGGAGTTCCACCCCCTCTGGGGGCTGCCATGGTCTCCCCTGTGCTGTGGAGCTTTGGGTGGGCCACGGTGGCTGCTCTGAGTGGCGTCTTCACTCTGACCCGGAGGCTTTCACACTCCATCCCGGGCAGCCCACCCACTGAGGGCTGTGTTGATTCCTTTCTTATGCCTCTTAATTGGAAAAAAAGTCAAACATTTATCCTAAGTCTTATCACAGCCTACCACATTCCTTCTCATCTTCCGTTTTAACTGTACTCCCTGCACAAAAAACATACGCACCTTTTAACTGACTTGTAGCTTGTTCAAGGCGTTGGTCATATGCAAGCTATTTCACTGTCACTGTCATCCTTTCTCCTTCCTTCCAGACCTTCCTCCCTTACCCCCTTTCCTGTGCTTCCCTTTCAACTTGTGGAGCTGTGGGAAGTGCCAGGTGTGTTGAAGAGAATGAGGAGAGGGTAGAGACCCTGCCCTAACAATCGCCTTTTGTTTTTTTTTTTTTGAGACAGCGTCTCACTATGTCACCCTCGGTAGAGTCCTGTGGTGTCACAACTCACAGCAACCTCAAACTCTTGGGCTTAAGCAATGCTCTTGCCTCAGCCTCCCAAGTAGCTGGGACTATAGACGCCTGCCACAACGCCTGGCTATTTTTTTGTTGTAGTTGTCATTGTTGTTTGGCAGGCCCAGGCCAGGTTTGAACCCTCCAGCTCCAGTGTATGTGGCTGGCGCCCTAGCCGCTGAGCTACAGGTGCTGAGTCAATCATGTATGGTTTTGATGGGAAAACGAGACAGGTAGTACCTGGCAACATTTGGGCACATTTTCTCCAAAAATCTTTAAATAATTTTCTCTTAAAAAGAAGTTTGTATATGAAAGCATAGCTAAGGCAAAAGGAAAATATTGGACTATTCACCCAGAATGTCAAAAGAGATCTAATTTAAAAAGGCAACGGGAAGGCCAATAGGAATATGCCAGGTCTTCACTGAAGTTGTTCCTTTAATTAGTTAATTTTTGGTTATGATTTGCTTGTAGGACGAGGAGGAACTTCCAAGTGTGTTTGGCATTGTTGATGATGTTGCTTCGCATCCCTGAAGTGTCAATAGTGAGTAGGAGGATGGAACATTCTAGACTTGATATTCCAAAGCCTAGAATCTGTTTCTACCACTCACTGCATGGCCTTGGGCAAGTCCCTTCTTTTATTCTATCTGTGCCTTCATTTCCTTTCCTGTCCAGAGAGGGCAGTTTTTAAAGTCCCTTTTACCAACGTTTTGTGATTTCTTGAAAATGTTGTTTGCAAGTCATCCACACGTTTGGGAATGAGGAACTGGCAGCGCCACTCTCAGAGATTTGGATGCAGATTATCAAGCTGTCTTATATAGGCCACGGGCCGCCTTTTACACACTTCTCTGAGGTTTTTAGAACAGGAAAATAGGTGGGGTTAACTTCGCCTGTGAGAAACATCTCGCGCAAGCTATGATTTCAGTTGAAAGATGTGTTTTTGTGAGTGGAGCATCAAGTAGAGCTGAGGACGGCTCCGTGTGCTCCCGGTAGAAGGCTTGCCATGATTCTGTCCTCCCGTGAGTAACATGGGCTTTGTCATTTATTTCAGAACTTATTCTGGGCACATTACTTATTCTTGAAGACCAGGCGAAGTTTTTTCTAAGGCCATAGGACTTATGAAAATTTGAAGATAATTTCCACAGTTGTTGTGACAGCGTTTTGTTTCTTATTTAAATAACCACTGTGGTGATGTAATTCCAGTAAAGTTCAGCATCGAGGACATAATTGAAAGCAAAACAAAAGTAGTGTTCTTAAATCTGGATGTATGTGTGTGTACAGAAGTACATGTTTGTTTTTAAAATGATATCAGGTGTAGAGAGCTCAGGGCTGAAGGCCCGGAGACCAAGTTCTAGTTCTGGATTTGCTGCCCCGTCAGCGGAGCACGATGGGCAGCTTCTTTAGATCACGGTCCTGTCTGTAAAGTGGGGACTCCCTTTCTGCCCTCCTTTCAACAAGCCATCATGAAGAAACAGTATATAAAAGCCAGAGGTGCTTTATGAACTTGATTTTGGAGTTGCCTTGAAAGTCTGTTCAGTCCCATGTGCAGTTTTCTAAATGTTTTTTATTAGCTCTAAGACTCAGAGGGCCTTCTTGGGCAGAGAGTTAAAAAATAAGGAAGAAAAAATACTGTTTTTCATTTGAATTCTGGATGACTGTGGAATCAGACTTCAACAAAGCTCAGTCGTATCTGGTTAAAGCCATCAAAGGTCCGCTAACCAAGTCAAGGTTTTGCATTTCTAATTTTTAGGTGTCATTAGGAACAATTGATTGTAATTTTTAAATGTCAACTGTTTAAGCCAAATCATCTCATAGGACCCAGCACTGGTTGGTAGAATTTGTAAAATATAAACCAGGCTATTCCGGTTGTATGGACCTAAATATAACTGTGGTCTTGATCCACTCAGATAAAATCAAGGCTGCCTGTTATCAGAAATATAGGCCAAACAGAGCAAAGCAGAAAAAGCTGAAAGGAGCAACCTTTGTCCCTGCCTCCCCCAAGTCAAGGACAAAGCTGGGCCTACATTAAATATAATAGAAGTATTTAAATATGAAAAGATCCCCCCCCCATTCTCCCTGAGGTCAGAACTGGAGAAAATGCTGTAAATTATAATAGGAAGGATTTGGGTCTATATAAAACAAATACCTGTGAAGGTTGTGGCAAGGATTAGATTGCCGGAGGAATTAGATAAGAGACTTCCTATCAGCGGTGTTTTAAGGATCATTCTCTCTGGCATGGATTTGATGAAATCGCTCTGTCCCTTCCCGGGCCTATTAATTTGATCTGATGGTTGGAAGCACCTGTTTTCTTCAGTGATGAACTGCGGTTAGATAGACACAGCTCCATTTTCTTCAGGTTTAAACAATGCGTAGTTACTGTTGACAAGGAGAAAGCCACACCATGCCTCACGGTGTGTTACTGTTAATCACAGAGCAGTTTTATGTGTTGGCCAGAATCATTTGCCAGACACATTTGTTGTTTTAAGGGCTGGCATAGAAGTGTATCTTCAAGGGCTGCTAAGGGAAGAAGGTAATTCTGGAAGGTAGGACACTGATCATACTGGTAATGGAGATTCTAAGTTTAGTTTGTGAAATATAGTTGGCTTTGCTGTGAGTTTCTGCCAACTCACAGTTGCCCTGAGCACAGAGCCAGCCCAGCAGAGTTATTAAGAGGACATGGCCCAGGGAGAGCCGCTGGGGGTTAAAAAATCTTACCTCTGATCTCCCCTGCACCCCATTTTTGCCTCTTTCTCTGCCTTTCTTTACTTCCCAATGAACACAGTAGAAAGGAAAGTCTTAATTATGTGGGTGGTTCTTCAGTCTTGTAACTAACGCACATGCCCGGGGTGCTGGCAGAAGGTGGGTCTCCAGGCTCATCTCCATGATTTGACCTGAGGGTAAGGACGCTTTGACTACACTGCCTTTGCTGGGCCTCTCTTTTCAAAGCCGCGCCTCACTCCTTTTGGTATTTGATTCTCAAGCCAAGTCTGCTGGGTTAATATCTTCTATGATCACTGCTCTGCTCCTGTCCTACACCGTGTGAAGGTAAGCTGGGTGGCTGTGGTGGGCGGCCTCCCCTTGCAGTGCCTCTTCTTGGGTGTGGATTGGACCTAGTACCTCACTTCTGCTGAACAGAGCATTATGACAGTGATGGTGCCACCTCTGAAGGCTGTGCTGCTGTCCTGGCGCCGTCTGGCTTTCTGTCTCTAGCAGCTATGTTGTGGGCATTTGTGTTCAGCCTAAGGAGAATCCCCGCCACGCCACAGGCAGCCAGGGCACCAGGGCCCACCAGCAGCTCTGTGAGTGAGCTTGGAAGTGGATCCTCCAGTCCTGGCAAGTCCAGTGTGGCTGCAACTTCAGGAGAAACCTGGAGCCAGCGGCACCCAGCTAAGCTGTTCCTGAACTGACTTTCACCCACAGAAATTGAGATAAGCAATATTCTAAGTCACTAGGTCTGGGAATAATTTGTTTCCAACAATAGATAACTCAGGCAGTGGCAAAGGCTGAGAGAGCCATTGACCAAAAAGCAAACTTGGCCATGTTCACCATTTTGTCTGTGGTTAGAGTTGATCCTTAACCAGAAATAGGTGCCCTGCCACAATGGACACTAGTATATGTGTCTTCTTAGGTCTTGAAGTCATCGCATTCCCCCCACCCCATAACTGCCTAGAGCGTGTCACAGTAACTGCGGCCACCTTTGTAACTACCTTTGGGAGCTTCCCCGGCCTCTCGCACTCTGATCTGCAGAATCTCCCATTCCTCCTCCCCGGGCCAGCATTGTCTGTGCTCCCTGCCCACTGAGGGCCAGTGAGCACAGCGGCTGCCCAGGGCCAGCTGTGCCAGTGGGCCTTGTGGCTGAGTGGTTCCTCGCATCTCAAGCTGGCCAGATGTCTTGGGTGTGGTATCTGTGAGCTTGTCAGGAACTTTGCGTTCACAGAAAATAGCGTTCTAAGAAACAAGTGTTCTGAGATGCCGGGGAAGGGAGAGGCAGTGTGCAAGCTGATTACAACGTCCAACTCACATCAGCCCACGACAGCGAAGGAATCACAGTTCCTGCACAGAGCAGGTGGGCTGCAGGGTGCTGGACGTCTGTGGTGCCCGGGGCTGGGGTTTGCCTTGGCTGAAGCTGCGAACGATGAGCTGTCTTTAGAGAGACTCTTATTTTCCTTGCGGCACACTTTGCTCCCAGGAACACCATCTCCCTTGGTGCCGAGCACCCCATCCTGCTGCCCCACCCGGCTTGCCAGGCTCCCGGAACCTCCTCATCCTCCCTCTGCCACAGTGGCCCTTCAGCACCATTCTTATCTTCCACCCAAATTTACCAGTTTCCTGCCCATTCACTAGACACCTATTTTCTCTTCATCCCCAGCGAGTCCCCTAGAGTAATTATTCTCCCTGTGTTAAGGTTTCACAGACCTTATAGTGTCAGAAAACAAACAGGACCAAAAAATAACAATACTCTGGGGTCTAACACAGGGCTTATTTTTACCAATACACTTAGAACATCTCTAGTGACTGTCACTTCTTAGAAGAATGAACATTTTGGTATCAAAAGAAGAAAGGTGTGTGCACAGGCATACCACTAGACAAAGGATAATTTAACACCCAAATATATAAATGGCATAAACTCAAAGGATAACTTTCTAAATTGAACAAACATTTCTATGAAAAACTCAATGCACTGCCTTTTCTTTTCCTTTCTTCCCATCTCATTGGAGTGGTTCTTGATTTAGTGTCTTGGAAGCCTTTTCTAACTTCTGATCAGAGATAGAAATCAGGGCTATAGAAAAGCCAGGTAAAGTGTGTGTCACACACACCTCCCAGATAATTTGGGTTAACTCAATTAAAATGTGTCTGTCTTCAAAAGGCCCTTCAGAAACAGATACAGTGGTAGGCCGTCACAGCAAAGTAATGAAGCTTTTTGTAAATTTCTGGAAAATAGGAGGCATATCTTGTAGCATGCTACAGAATCAGCCCTAATCATGCAGAGCCATTTTTCCAGAGCCAGAGGTTTTCCAGGCTTTCCCACTCACCCCAGCCTTCAGCGACAAATGCGGCTGGTGTCCCAGAGATCTCTCATCTTAAAACCACAACCTGGAGCGTCTGGGTTGGGTGACAGGCCCGGTTTTTGGCTCAAGGCAACTCTTGAAACTAAGCCGGTTTTAGGCCGTGTTTTTAAATGAAAATCACTAGCTATCTGTAAGTTATTTTGACAACCAAATTCAGTAGGAATGGATTTCACTCAAGGCACTGATTCAAAATGAAACTCTGACATCGGAAATGCCAGCGGATGAACTCGAGGTGATGATGTAAACTTCGAAACATGAGAACACCAGGGGATGACAGCGTGGTGCTTCCCAGGCGGCCAGGCCAGCCGCTTTGCTGGCCGGGAGGCCACCCTGTAGGAGCTGTTCTGACAAGCGCTGCTTCTTCCAGTGGCCCCAGAGAAACCTGCCCCCAATCCCAGCCCAGATGTCTCCACCCACAGAGCTCTGGGGGGTGGAAGGAATGCCAACAGGAGCCTGTCCCCAGGAGGGAAGGGGGACGAAGCCTCCCCAGGGAAAGACACTAACACGGCTGGGAGGACAGGTTCAACCCACAGGAGCTAGGCCGGTTCCTAAGGTCACAGAGATTACATCTGGTGATGCTCCAAAGAAGAAGATGAAAAGAAGTAGGCATGAGCCTGGGAGAGGAAGCAAGAGGATTATCCACCAGGGACAATCCCAACTCTAAGTATAGCCTTCCAGCTGGCAAACAATCATTGTCCACCCCTGGAGTGTTTTCATCTCTCTGGCAAAGGTTCTCAATATGCAGGAGTTCCCGCCTAAGTTGGGAATTTTCTTTTCTTTTCTTTCTTTTTTTTTTTGCAGTTTTTGCCCAGGGCTGGACTTGAACCCACCACCCCCAGTATATGGGGCTGGCGCCTTGCTCCTTTGAGCCACAGGTGCCGCCCTAAGTTGGGAATTTTCTAAAAGCATAAGAGCTGTCCCTCCACAGGTTAATCAGCAGAGTGGTTCAAAGAATGGCTTCTGTAATACAAAATGCATGTCGAAGCCCTCCAGTTACTCACCCTACGATGCTGTAAATTGAAAATGACGTTGAATCAAATAATTATTGATATCTGTTTTGGAATAGATTTTGCTCCAATCCTTCAATCTATAAGTAAAAATGCCTAGTATCTTGGAAAGTCATGTTAAGCAAGGGAACACCAGGGAGCTGTCTAGCTTTCATAGTGTGTTTTTTATTCACATAACAATTATTAATTAGATAACAACTGTTTGTAGCAACTGTGCTGGGTGGAAGAATGGGACCTCTCCGTGTACACTGCTCTTGATCTTCGGGGGAAATAGAACAAAATGTATCATAATTAAAGCAGTGGTGGGGTAGGTCTGTATCTTCATCTTTGCTATTAAATTAGGAAAAACAAGCATTTCCCAAGAGGTTTTCTCTTAAATTCCAGGGTATGGAAGACAGCAAAGATGACCAAGGGGAATGTCATTGGGTTTATCCCCCCTGTGCTGGTTGTGTCCATGTGCTGTGAATTCAGTGAGCCAGGGGAGACCTGCCTGCTGGCTGATAGCAGTAATTTCTCTTTTGACATTCTATAGTGCAAGGATTAGGGGCATTCACCGCTCCCCCCACCCCAGTCAAAAATCCGTGTATAACTTTTGACTCCTCAAACTGCTAATAGCTATTGATGGGAAGACTTACTGATAACACAAACAGTGGATTAACACATTTTTTGTATATGTTACACTGTATCTGTACAATAAAGTAGGCTAGAGAAAAGAGAATGTTATTAACAAAAATCATAAAAAAGAAAAATATATTAACCCTTCATTAAGTGGAAGTAGATCATCATCAAGGCCTTCATCCTCATCATCTTCACATTGAGTAGGTGAGGAAGAGGCGGGGTTGGTCTTTCTGCCTCCAGAATGGCAGAAGCAGAAGAAAATCCACATATAAATTACCTGTGCAGCTCAAACCCATGTTGTTCAAGGGTTGAACTATTTAAAGTGTTGTGATGGTGAAATTTATGGCTCAATATGGTTGGGCCGTGGTGCCCAGATATTTGGTCAAACATTATTCCGATGCTAGCATTTCAATTAGTGAGCTCTGAGTAAAGCAGGTTCACCTGCAAATGTGGGGAGGCTTCAGTCTCAGTGGAAGGTCTTAATAGATGAAAGTCTGACCTGCCCTGAGCAAGAAGGAATTCTACCAGCAGATGCCCTTGGACTCAAAGGGCAGCCCTTCCCTGACCCTCCAGCCTGCTGGCCTACCTATTGGATTTCAGACTTGCTAACTTCCACAGTTGTATGAGACAGTTTCTTAAAATAAATCTCTCTGTACACCCTGGCTAAGTCAGGCGTCATGCTTACAAACATGTAAATGCCTTTAAAAGGAGCACTGTGGTACATGTGTTTACCACTGTAGCACTCAATCATACCTTACTGAGAATAAGGGTGAGAGCCTTTTGAGAGCCATTTGGTAATGAGGACAGAGAGCCCATTGGAGTCCCTTCCATGGAGGGGACATCTGCCTTTGAGTCAAGGGTAGAGACTTCTCAGAAGGGAAAGTTTGGGAGGCTGTAGATTAGTTGTGGTTTACTCAGCCTTCTTCCTCCATTTTATCTTCAGGGGGAACACACATCTGTTTTTACATGAAGGAACTTTAAAAAGTTCATGGAGAGCGGCGCCTGTGGCTCAAAGGAGCAGGGCCCCATATTCCAGAGGTGGTGGGTTCAAACCTGGACCCTGCCAAAAACAACAACAACAACAAAAAAAAAAAACAACAAGGGGCGGCGCCTGTGGCTCAGTCAGTAGGGCGCCGGCCCCATATGCCGAGGGTGGCGGGTTCAAACCCAGCCCCGGCTGAACTGCAACCAAAAAACAGCCGGGCGTTGTGGCGGGCGCCTGTAGTCCCAGCTACTCGGGAGGCTGAGGCAGGAGAATTGCTTAAGCCCAGGAGTTGGAGGTTGCTGTGAGCTGTGTCATGCCATAGCACTCTACCAAGGGCCATGGGGTGAAACTCTGTCTCTACAAAAAAAAAAAAAATAAATAAATAAATAAATAAAAAAAACAACAAAAAAAAGTTCATGGAAAAATAGATCTAAAAGGTGAATATAAAAAATATAAATTTCAAAAAAATATATATATATATATAAATTTCATTTCTCAACATAAGCTCCATCAAGTTCAGGACACTTTTGTAAACACTGGTACCAGTCATTTACTTCATCCCTAGAGAACTGAATGTCCTGGGAATATAACCATGTCAAGCAGTCTTTTTTAACATTATTAACTAAAGAAAAATGGGTGCCCTTTTTTGAAGCTAGGAAACAAAAAGAAGACAGAGGAGCTGGGTCAGGACATTAAAGTGGATGCCTAATGATTTCCCATCAAAACTCTTGCAAAATTGCCCTTGTTTAATGAGAGGAATAAGCAGGAATGTTGTCATGGTGGGAAGAACTCTCTAGTGAAGATCTCCTAGGAATTTTTTGTCTAAAACGTCAGCTAACTTTCTCAAAACACTCTCATAATTATTCTTTAGCCATTTAGAAAGCCAAATAGAAAAATGCCTTGAGCAGCCCAAAAAACCATTTCCATGACTTTTGCTGTACAGCAGACTGGACTACTTCCACCTATTGGTAGCCCTTGCTTTGATTGTGCTTTGTCTTGAGGATTGTACTGGCAAAGCCACATTTCATCTCCTGTTACAATTGTCTGAAGAAATGTTTCAGACTCTTGATGCCTCTTGTTTCAAATTTTCATTGAAAGCTCTGCTCTTATCTGCAATGATTGATCTGGGTGCAATGGTTTTGGTACACATCCAGTGTAAAGTTCACTCAACTTCAATTTTCTGGCCAATGTTGTATAAACTGAACCCAATTGAGATGAAATCTATGGTATTGGCTATTGTTTTTGCTATTAATCATTGGTACTCTTCAATTAGGGCACAAATATTTTTAATTTTTCTTTCTTTTTTTTTTTTTGCAAATTGACGTAGAGGATCTGCTTCATCTTCAATATCACCTTATCTCTTCTTAAAATGAGTTATCTGATTGTAAACCGCTGATTGGGGGGGCATTGTCCCCATAAACTTTTTGTAAAGTATTGATAATTTGGCCATTCTTTCATCCAAGCTTTACCAGTGTGACATTTTGCTTACTTCAATTTTAGCAGAAGTCATGCTCTGATTCAAACTAATGTCTTATTTTTCTTAGTGCCTCAAACTAGATCTTTTGCAGCCATGTTATAACAAAAAAATCCATGCATCATTTTTTCATAATATGGATTTCCATGAACTCTTTGAAGGTCTGCCCCTTTTATGATCTTAAATATGTTCTGTGAGTATCCAATACTTGCTGAATAAGGAACTGGATGAGTGAAAGGTAGGAAAATAACAATTCTTATTGTTTCATCTCTGCTATCTTATTTAATCTCTTCATCTACAAGGACATCATCATTGTTATACTTATGGACTCAGAGTCAAACTCTCTGGGCTTGACTTTTGTGAGGGGACAAATGGAAGAACCTCTCAGTTTCTTTATCAGTAAGATGTGGATAACAGTAGGACCTACCTCAATGTTAGTATAGTCAGTTGACACAGAATGGTATAGTAAGATCTAAGTGTCCACCGTGCCTAGCATATAGTAAAGGTTATACTGGTAGAAGTGATTGACAAAGGGTATCCCCCATTCAGGGCTGGACAAGGACCACCATTTTCCAGACCTATGCAAACATACTTTTTCTCTACAAACTGCACTCTCTGAATACAAATAAGACAAGAGAAAAGAAGTTTTTTCAGCATTTCATGTAAACGAGGCCCCTTCTGGAGTGGACCTCTTGCTGCTTTTTCCTGGAGCTGGAGGAATTGCATTCATTTGTTAATACCCTCATTCAGTTGCTAATCAACCTTGAAGTCAGCCAAATCCTGGGCAAGTGTAATTCCTCAAATAGTATAAAATCCCTAGATGAAAGACCCAAGAAGAGATTTCCTACTTGGGTCTTCCCCACTCTGCCAGAAACTCTGGTACCTTTTCTTCCTTTCTTATTTCTTTCTACCTAATAAATTCCATCTTATCACTGATCTCTGTAGTCTGTGGGTTCATTCTTTGAATCTGAGACAAGCACCTACTGCAGAAAGAAATTCCAACAACATGGGGGACAGCTTTGCCTAAAAGATCGGTTTATTACCCACATTTTCAGATGAGGCACCCTAGTAGTTGCCCAGAATCGTGTTGTTGCTACAAGAAAATGGAGCCATGGTTTGACTCCAGGTCTGCTTGACGTGAAAGCTTGCTCAACCCCGTATGCTATCGTGATATAGAAAAAAACATTTGAATCCCACAGAGTTTTTAATAATTCTACTTAACATCCCATGGTTTGATTTTAGATAAGCTTTTTTTTTTTTTTTGGTAGATCTGGAGTAAAAAGTTAGATTTCTGACCTACCACAAATATTCGCTATAGTTCCAGAACTCCTCAGTTTTCTTCAGTTTGCTATTCTAACTAGTCAAAAGGTCATGGTCAACCTAGTTTCTCTGTGGTCAATGTCAAGTCGTGAAATTCTAGGTAATAGGATGACTTACTGAGAAAAGAGCCAACATACAATGTGATGGTGAAGGGGTGTCTAACCTTTTTTTCCCTCTGCCGCACATTGAAAGAGTAAAAGTTGTCTTGGGCCATACAGTAAATACTAATGAAAACTGATTAGCAAAAAAAGGTCCAAAGTCCTCACAAAGTCAACATATAGCCTGCAGGCCACAAGTTAGACCCCTCTGGCCCTATAGCTATTGGTGAGGTTTTATTTAATAGCTATTGATTGAATTCTTGCTATGTGTCAGGCATTGATGCTGGGTAGAATGGAAAAAGTGTAAGATTCAGACCTTGAAATTGTCAATTTAGCCCAATGGTTCTCACTCGGGGGTGATTTTGCCACAGGGGATATTTGGCAATGCCTGGAAACATTTGGGTTTTCACAGCTGGAGGGTGGTGTTGGTGGTGTGGGTTTTAGAGGAAAGTGGGGGCTGTGCAGCTACTGGCATCAAGTGCATAGAGCCCAGGGATGACGGCAGACATCCTGCAGTGCATAAGACAGCCTCCACAGTAAAGAATGGCCCATTCTAAAATGGCATAGTGGTGAGATTGAGAAACCCCAGGAGAGATGAAACCTACATGAAGGAAATTACAGGACCCTCTTAGGTAGCACCTGATAAAGAGCAGAAGGGCAGGGCAGATCGTGGTGCTTCGGGACCCCAAGGAAGGAGTAGACCAGAGTGGATTGCAGTGGAAATCGTCCTCTCCTGGGGGCAGAATTATGCAAAGTGGCTGTGGGAACAGAGCCAAATGCAGTAGGAATTGGAGAACACTGAAGAGTCCGGGTGGGGTCAGATTATAAATGATCTGGAAAGAAGGGGAAGATAGAATGCTGAAGACGAAGAGCCGCTGGGCTGAGGCAGACTTTTAGGGAAATGAATATATGGAATGAATTGAAGTAGACAATTTGGAGCAGAGACTTTGGAGTCAGTCGTCCTAGGTTCAAATCCTGGCTTTCCAAGTAGTCTTTGGATTCTGGTAAGAAATAACCCCTCTGTGGTGTGAGTTCCTACCTGCAAAGTGGCACCTAAGATCATTGTAAAGATTAAGTGAATTAATGCAGAAATACAAGTGTGAGGGCTTAGACTCAATTGTTGGCAAAGTGGATTAGAAGGAAAAAGCAAAACAATTTCAACAAATTGATGGTGGATGGGATATAAAAAACCTGACACTCAGGAAGAATTCATGCTTTCTGCAGTGGACTCATACAGAGCATGGGACGAGGGGAAGAAACCAACACAATGTTTCCTATTAGGGACAGGGGAAAAGGGGACAATTCTGGGTCAGGAAAAGGTAGGACAGTTACTGAATCAGAGAAATAAAAATCCTTTTGCATCTATCACTAAAAATCTTGTACATGTAAAAAGCTATCAGTCTCAGAGCGGATACCTGTAGGATAATATTTAGAAATAAACATATCCTACATCAAGCACACAAAGTGAACTCAGTGTGAGTTTAAAACGGCTTGCTATTCTTACAGAGGCTTAAGGGAACTGGGCCCCCCTAAGCCCACTTGTCTTTCTCAGATTTTCCTTTTCTTTACTCTAAAAATTTTAGTTGTGAACTATTTCAAGCATGTGGGAAAATACAAAGAGTACTATAACATGCTAGTGATGGTTTAAGGAGTAAAGTGGTCATTATATAATTTCTTAGCTTTGATATTAGATTTTAGTTTCTATTTAAACATGAGGCCGCAGATGGACATAGGTCACCTTGCTGAACCATCTTCTAAGGGTTTCTGGGCTGAGTACCATTTGCTCTGCTCAGCTTGTGGCCAAGTCATTCTCCACCTTCAGCATCTGAAGTTAAGACTCCCTAATACAGTGACAAACAAGTTCCTCTCTTCCCTTATTTTAAGGACTTTTGCGATACAATCCTACCTCTCAGCTCTTACTGTTCACTGCTTTCCGTTGTACTTGTTTGTTTTGTCCCCAAATATGGTTTGCTTATTTTCATTAGGGTTAAATCAAGACAGGTGGATGTTCTGAGGGGGCTGCAATGTGGTGCTCTTTCAAACTCAATCATTCATTTCCTCATCTACTTGGCAAATATTTACTGCATATGTATTGTATCAAAAACTGTTCTAGCTTCTTGGGATATAATAATTGTGAACAAAATAGACAAACATTCCTGTTTACATTCTAGAGAAGGAGACAGTAAAAAAACAAACCATGGCAAGAAATCGCGTAGTATGTTAGAAAGTGAAAAATATCATGAGAAAAAGAAAGAAAAAGTAGAGGAAAGAATCTCTAAGTTAGGACGTGCAGGTGGCAGTAATAACAGAGCAGGCAGTGCTTTATTGAAGGTGGGGTTTGCGGGGTTAGAGGGAAGTTAAGGACGCAGGTCTGGAGGGAATAGTGTTCTAGGCACCACAAAGCAAAGCGCTGCTGGAGAGGGCAGGGCGGGCTGTCTCCGCAGTAGCACGGAGGGCGCGGCTGGAGCAGAGTGAGCAAAGCGTGTTGCAGAGAAAATGAGAGGCAACAGGCGGCCAGATCGTGGAAGACCTTACAGGTTCTTGTGAGAAATGTGGCTACACGCCTCAGTGAAACAGGGAGCCACTGTAGGGTTTTCAGACAAGGAGTAACAAGATCTGACTTAGGTTTTAAATTAACGGCTCTGGTTGCTGTGCTGAGAATAAGCCACGGGGTGGGGGAGGATAGAAGCAGGAAGGAGTTAGGAGGCTATTGGTGTAAACAAGATGAGATGATAGTGGCTTAGCTTTGGTAGTGACAGGTCGGGACAAGCAGTAAGGTTCTTTGCATGGGCACACATGGGTCTGTGTATATTTTAAATCATGGTGAAATATGCATACCACAAAATTTACCATTTTAGTAATATTCGAATGTACAGTTCAGTGGCATGAAGTACAGTTGCTTTGTTGCCCAGCCATCACCATTATCTGTCTCTGGACTGTTTTCATCTCCCCAAACTGAAACTCATGGACGGGTAGTTGTCCCTCCGTATCCATGGATTCAATCAATCATGGATTGAAAATATGGGGGGGAAAAAAAGGGATGAGCATGTACAGACTTTTATTTCCTTGTCAGCATTCCCTAAACAATACAGTATAAAGCTATTTACATAGCATTTACATTGTGTGGCATTACACATAATCTGGAAATGATTTAAAGTACACAGGAGGATGTGTGTAGGTTATGTGCAAATATTATGCCTTTTTATATAAGAGACTTGAGCACCTATGGATTTTGGTCCTGGAACCAACCCCTATGTATTTTTTAAAGGTACACTCAGCATGATGTCTTGACAGATTGCCCTAGGGTGTAAGAGAGAAGGGAAGTCAGGGATGACTTTAAGATGATTGGTCTGAGCAACTGGAAAGATGGAATTGCTTTGGACAAGGTGGGAAAGGGTGAATAGAGCCAGTTTGGGAAAGGAGGAAAAAGAGTTCAGATACTACCGGTACCTCCAGTTAACATGAGGTGTTAGTAGACATCAGGGTAGAGAATCTGAGAATGCATTTGGGGAGGGGTGTCCAGAACTAATTAGAACTGGTCTAGATGTGTTCATTTGGGTGGTGGCATCAGCTGAGAGATGTATTTTAAGCCATAGGGGGAATGAGGTAATCAAGGGGGTGAACGAGACAGAGAAAAGAAGACATCAAAAGCTTTGGGAACATCCTGGCAGGAAGGGGTGAGGGGTGGGGTACAGAAGGAAGCAGCCAAGAGGCTGAGAAGGAACAAAACAAGGGGTTATACCACCAAATGAGAGATCCAGGAAGATGAGGACGTACGATTGGCCATTGGGTTTAGCAATGGTGACCTTAACAAGAACAGTTTTTAAAAAAAGATGGAGACTTTACGTCTTTGTATTAACGTTCATGGAGTTGAAACACATTCGTCTTAGTAAAGTATCACAAGAATGGAGAAGCAAGTATCCAATGTACTCAATGCTAATCTGAAGCCGGCAGATGCTAATACACGCTCACATAAAAGAAAAACTCAATTCCATTCAAGTTGTGGGAGGAGGCGTGAGGGAGGAAGAGGGGAGGGGATTCCTGTGCTCCCACTGAATGTGAGGGCACGTAGCTTGCCTTTGGGGTATAGGACACAACTACAACAGGGACTCTAACTAACAAATGCAAATATTGTAACCTAGTTGTTTGTACCCTCATATTAACCCGAGGGAAAAAAAGAAAACAAAAAACAAAAAACCGAGAACAGTTTTTCTAGAAGTGGGAGGGACAACAGCCTGACTCTCAGGGATCCAGAGAACACACACAGAGAGCAGCTGGAGGCGGCAGGGAAAAACCACTCCCGTCCAGATTTTATAATACACAGGGAGCCGTGTTGATGGGAGAAATAAGGTCATTGTGTTTGTAATTGCTGAATAACAGACGATGTGTGCTGATGGGAATGATCACGTAAAGAGCGAAATAACAGAGATAGAGGAGAAGGGAGTATTTTTACAATTTTGAATTTGAATTCTTCCAAGAGAGTTTGAGCACAGCATTTTTGCCACAATCTACTTTCTGTTCTGACCTGCTTCACTCATTTATGTAACCTACATTTAATTTTGCATCCCCTGGCCTGGATAAATACAGATCTCTATGGGGCTCTAAAACAACACTGGAATTAATTGGTAAGACTGTAAATTAAACTAACTCCTGCCAAAGCAGACAGGGCCATCAAGTGCTAATTTGCCCTCTTTCTGAGGAGGGGTTTTTTTTTTTTCCTTTTCTTTTTTTCTTTCCTTTTTTGGCAATTTGCCCATGCAGACACCAGCAGACACACCAGATAAAAATGGACAAAAAGTGAGCAGCATTCCAGGGGTCCTCAAACTACGGCCCGCGGGCCACATGAGGCGGTGTCATTGTATTTGTTCTCGTTTTGTTTTTCTACTTCAAAATAAGATATGTGCAGTGTGCATAGGAATTTGTTCCTAGTTTTTTTGTTTTTTTTTTTTAACTATAGTCCAGCCCTCCGACAATCTGAGGGACAGTGAACTGGCCCCCTGTTTAAAAAGTTTGAGGACCCCTGACTTGGGAATCAATAATTTATTTTATTTTTGTCTCCAGAAATAAGCTTTTGGGTACACCTTAGGAATTAAGTGGTTCCTCCGTGCAAAGAGAGAGGAAGTTATTAAATCAGGGGTGAGGATTAAATAGCAGCCAGAGCAAAGACGAATCCTTGCCTGGGCTTGAACTTGAACTGTGTGTCCCAGGTAGAGATGGGAAGTTTACCACTGGATCACCACCAAGGTGTCCGTGGCTCAACAGTTGAGCAATGGTGATGTCTAAAGCAGAGCAAGGCAAGTAAGTGACGCATGATTTTATTTTTCTTCCTGATCCTCTTGCTGTGGAGTCTCCTTGGGTTGTCTATGGCTCCTGATAGGTGATGACTGGTCCTTTCAAGGTGGCCTGTGCTACAGGCTCCCTGTTAATCCAGGTTCTGGAAGCTTCCCTTCCCTCGTCACAGTTTAACTGTCGGTGGTGACAGCTTCTTTCTGGGTTCCTACACAGTCCTTGTAGTATCACTACAGAAGCTTATATATCTAAAATCACTTCCCCTTACAAATAAACTCTTCTCGACTTATCTCAGTTTGCTTTCTGATTCTTGTTGGGATTCTGACTTACAATATTTCCTTCTATGTTCCAGGGACTTTAAAGCTAACATCCACTTTAATTTGTACAACAATCCATTATAATAGGTCTTTTCGATTGCCCGCTTACTGTCTACCTGGCATTATTCTAGGTGTTTGACATGAATCAATCCAATTAGTCCTCACGATCCCCTTACAGGAGAGGTTTCCTGTTTTCCCATTTTGCAGATGAGGAAACCAAAGCACAAACCATTGAAGTAGTTTATTCAGGTACAAAGTTAGAGATTCATCTCCGCCTCATAGTGCTTCTCAAAGGGAACAGGTACTGTTACGTCATTAAATATGAAATGTCCTATTTCAAATCAAAAGTTTAGTTTATTATATCTCCAGCAAGCAGTACAATTAATCACAGCATGTGCCTAAAACTGTTGACACTTTCGTCATCTTCACTGTAGCTTGCTTATGCTAGCAGCAAAGAAGCCTGGAGAGCGAATGGGGATGAAATTGCAAAGGTGCTTCCCATAGCTTGTTAAGAATTAAATATTCTTCCTTGCAAGAAGTGGTCCAAAGCCTGGAAGAAGTGGTGGTCAGTTGGTGCAAGGTCTGGTGAAGATCATGGATGACAGAGAGTTTCCAAGTCCAGCTTCTGTGGTTTGAGCAGGGTTGTTTGTGTGACATGTGGTTGAGTGTTGTCTTGCAAGCAGATTGGCCTGTCTCTATTAACCAATCTTGGCTGCTTAGTTGCAAGCAATCTCATCATGTTGTCCATTTGATTACGGTAAACAGCTGTAATCGATTGACCAGTTTCATCAATCTAGTGGATAACACCAGCAGTGGACCACCACGCAGACACCACAAGCTTTCCTTGGTGAGTTTTCAGTTTTGGACTGTGTTTTGGCGCTTTGTTATCTAACCGTTGTGCTAAACACTTACAATTGTCAAAAATCCATTTTTCATCACGCATAACAATATGATGTAGAAATGATTTGCCTTTGTCGTGCTAGAAAAGAAAGGCAGCTTTGAGACAATTTCTCTTCTGATGCTTGTATAATTCATGTGGAACCCGTATATCCAGCTTCATTGCATTGCTGATTTGTTTCAAATGGTCCAATATTGTTGGAACAGTGACATGAGACCTTGCTGCTAATTCATGTGGATATTGAGATGGATTCGCTTCTGCTACAGTTTTCAGCTCATCATTATCTATCTTGGTCTCAGGTCGCCCACGTGGGTCATTTTCAAGATGAAAATCACCAGAATGAAACTCAAACCATCAATGTGCAATGCGTTCATTAGCCACATCCTTCCCAAACACTCTGTTGATATTTTGAGGTGTCTCTGCTGCATTGCTCCCTGATGGAGCTCATATTTGAAAATGGCATGAATTTTTGAATTGTCCATGGTTTCACAAAAATTGCACTACAAAAATTTTAAAAGATAATCACAAGCCAAAACATGCCTTTGAAAGAATGAGGATGTACCTTTCCAATCAAAATAAAACAAGAAATGTCAAAGTGAAATGTCAGAGATGGCAACTGTCAAGCTCAGTATTAAGGATATCAGACATTTTGTACTTAATAGCCTAATACAGGGGAAACTAAGAACAGTTGAGGGACTTACCTGAGATGTAGTCAGGCACGTGGCTAAAATCAAAACACAGGTCGGTCTCACCTCAGAGCTAATGCTCATCTTTATCTTTTTTGGGGGGGAGCGGGGGATGGAGTCTCGCTCTTTCATCCTGGGTAGAGTGCCATCGCATCATCATAGCTCACGGCAACCTCATACTCTTCGGCTGAAGTGAGATCCTCTTGCCTACGTACTAGAGGCGCCCATCACAACACCTGGCTAGTTTTTCTATTTTTAGTAGAGATGGGGTCTTGCTCTTGGTCAGGTTGGTCTCAAACCCCTGAGCTCAGGTGATCCATCTGCCTTGGCCTTCCAGAGTGCTAGGAATACAGGCGTAGTGAACCACCGTGCCCTGTCAACTAATGCTGATCCCTAATAAACTTTGCTGCCTCAACAATACTTTATTTTGGGGAGTCAACATGAGTAGGAGCTGATAAAGAAGTGTAGGTTCTATGAAAATAAAATATTCTTTTAAAATTCAACATTTATTTGTGCTGTTTAAAAGAGGCAAATCATCAAACTTAAATCAAATAAAGATTAACAATGAAACTGTGAGCATGGCTCAAATGTACTGAATAGCTCTTTCTTTAAACATTCAGGCCACGCCTGTGGCTCAAAGGAGTAGGGCGCTGGCCCCATATGCCGAAGGTGGCGGGTTCAAACCCAGCCCTGGCCAGAAACTGCAAAAAAAAAAAAAAAATTCAGCTTATATTTGTACCCAATCCATAGAAATGTTGAAAGCCTATTTTTTATGTTTAAGTTTTTAAAAAAACATGATGGACCTAATCAAAGTCCTTGCTAACAGATTTCGTAGGGGAATGTCATTTTTTTTTTTTTTTTGCAGTTTTGGTCAGGGCTGGGTTTGAACCTGCCACCTCTGGCATGTGGGGCCAGCGCCCTACCCCTTTGAGCCACAGGTGCCACCGGGGAACATCATCTTTTTGAAATTCTCTTCTTTGGCATGTTTGTTACCTAACATTGGCCCTGACAAATGTAAAGTATTAACAGAATATACTGGTCATTTATCATTTGCAGACTGAGGAACGCATAACCCAGACCGGGGCAGAAGAGCCTGACAGGGGAAACCACACTCTTTGTGTTAGCAGCAGCTTCTGGTCTTCCTCTAGAGCAGCGGTTCTCAACCTTCCTAATGCTGCGACCCCTTCATACAGTTCCTCATGTTGTGGTGACCCCCAACCATAAAATTATTTTCATTGCTACTTCATAACTATAATTTTGCTACTGTTATGAATTGGAATATAAATACCTGATAGGCAGGATGCATTTTCATGGTTACAAAGGGGTCGGGACCCACAGGTTGAGAACCACTGCTCTACTGAGGGGAGGGGGCTTGGTCCAGACCTCCATACCCTTTGTAATAATTCCTATCACCCCTGCCCTAGCGACTTCTCCACTGGGTATTGCTTCTCCAGCCTCGTCGATCTGCTGTCATGGACTCTGGCTTTCTAATAGTTGATACTGATCTGCTTTTCAGATAACACCATCCAGTCGATTTTCTGTTGCTGCTGCTGCTGTTCAGTACAGAAGCGGTAAGTCTACTGCTGAGGGTTACTCCTTGGAAATTATTATTATTATAATAAATAATAAATAAATTATTATTTATTATCTTTTCAGTCCCTATGTCTCTTTGTACCTGCCCTTCTCTGAGCCTGGGAACCCTGCTCTGCTTTCCACTCTGTTGATGCCCACCTATTTAAAGGCATAGATTAGATATCAGATCATCTGGAATCCTTTCTTGAGCCTTTTAAATTCAATTGTTCCTTCCACTGTGTTCCCACACTGTGTAGCTTGCTTCTCTACTTCATATTTCTGTCATGAATACTGTTCACGTGCCTGTGTTCCACTATTTTTTGCCCTTTAAAGGCAAGAATCCTGTCTTAGACATCTGGGTATCTCCCCTAGACTACCAGTGTGTCTTATAGATTGGAGCCCAGCAAATGACTTTGTAAGAGTTAAACCCAAAGCACATGCTAATAGGACCAGTGAATGTTTAACAGTAGTCTCCTAAATATCAGACACTATACATGTATTAGCTCCTATAACTCTGAAAACTACCTGGGTTCTTTTTTAACTGCACCATTTTACAGATGAGAAAGCTGAAGTGTAGAGAGGTTGCATGGCTTAGCCAAGGCCACACTAGGAGACGTAGAACTGGGATTCAAACTCGTGCTCCTAAACCCTGCACCATGTCTCTTTACAGCAACAGTTACCATTAAATGAGTCATGCATATAAAACGAAAAGCACTGTGCCAGACACAGAATAAGTTTTTCATTATCATGAGTATAATTTTTTAATTATCAAGATTATAATTCCTTGCCTCTAATATGTCCCAGACTCTGAACAGGTGTGTGACACATTCTCTCGGTTTTGTTTTATAGTAACTCTGTATGTTCTGAGCATCTCTAATCCCTGCATAAGAAAACTTAATTTCTGAGCACTAGTAGTTTGCCTGAGGAGATGGGGTTAGGAAGTCTCCTAAATAAAAAGGCAGTTGGCAAGACACTCAGATTTTTCTTTTGGTTCTGTGGTAACCAAGAGGATTTATGCCTGTAATGCAAACACTCCTTTGTAACATGATTGCTTTTCAATGTCAGACAAGTGAGAACACAAATAAGCCTGAGCCAAGATGAAGAACTTTCAGAAAAACACACTCAGCGTCGCAGAACGTGGCTTGGCGAGTTGTCAAGTAGGAAGCAAGTGAGTGGCATTTGGGGACCGGGGGCTTGTCTTTCAGGGTCCTTTAGGGTCTACACTCTGTGAGTTGCCCAGACCCTAGTGTCATGTTTGGCTCAAAATAAGTGTTCAATAAACAGCAAATGAATGGTCTAGAAAGAGGTAAAAGAAAAAAGAAGGAGCTAAAATATGGCTATATTTCAGGGCAGAACTTGAAAACAAACAGTGCATTCAGGCTACTGCCATTTTGAGTCAGGATTAATTAATTAATTTTCCAAAGTACATATTTCTAAGTGCCTACATTTGAAAATATCATGGCATTTCTTTCTTTTTTAAATTTAATTTAATTTTTTTATTATTAAATCATAGCTGTGTACGTTAATGTGATCATGGGGCACCATACACTGGTTTTATAGACCGTTTGACACATTTTCATCACACTGGTTAACATAGCCTTCCTGGCATTTTCTTAGTTACTGTGTTAAGACATTTATATTCTACATTTACTAAGTTTCACATGTATCCTTTTAAGATGCACTGCAGGTGTAATCCCACCAATCACCCTCCGCCCATCCTCCCTCCTCCCTCCCCTCCCTCTCCCCCTTCCCCCTAATCTTAGGTTATAACTGGGTTATAGCTTTCATGTGAAAGTCATAAATCAGTTTCATAGTAGAGCTGAGTACATTGGATACTTTTTCTTCCATTCTTGAGATACTTTACTAAGAAGACTATGTTCCAGCTCCATCCATGTAAACATGAAAGAGGTAAAGTCTCCATCTTTCTTTAAGACAGCATTTCTTCTCAGATTCCAGGAAGTAGTTGGTGGCAGATTTTGAGTTTTTCTTGTTTTAATGTAGAAAGTAAATTGTGATTGTTGCAATCTTGGTGCTGTAAGATGAAGAATTTGCTTACAAATTCACAAGCTTATAGCACAAGCTTATCGTACATGAAAGAAAAGACCATTTTTCCTCTTCTAAAAGAGAAAAATCCTTAAAACTATCAAAGAATAAAATATCTTTTAACAATTGTGACATGAAAAAATCCAGGCTGGGTGCTGTGGCTCACATCTGTAATGGCAAGGAGGCGATTTGGCAGGAGGTGGGAGAAGGATTTTGCTTGAGGCCAGGAGTTTGGGACTAGCGTGGGCAACATAGAGAGACCCCCATCTCTGAAAAAAAAATTAGCTGGGTGAGGTGCCATGTGCCTGTAGTCCCAGCTATTTGAGAGGCTTAGGAGGGAGGAAACCGTAAAGCAGAGAAGTTTGAGGCCATCGTGAGTGCTGATGGTGCCACTGCACATGAGTCTGGGTGACAGAGTGAAACTCCCTACATTAGATAAGTTAAGATAAGACAAGACAAGATAAGATAAGATAAGGTAAGACAGGATAGGATAGAAAAGAATGAAATGAAAAATTCCAATTCAACGCTGACGAGAGAACTTGCGATCTCAAACATTTACAAAATGCTGCGTGTGCAGCTGAATCCACAGCGGTTTCAGAGGTAAGTTGTGTCTCCTGCACTGGGCCCACTCTGGCTTCTGTCTTCATGCAGCTGGATGAGAGAAGTGAGGCAGCAGGAAATGTGCTATATCCCTTTTCTTTTTAAATACAAAGTACCAAAAGGACAGTAAAACAACTCACCTGCTGGTTTTCACAGTCCAACAGGGCCTGCGTGCAGCCTTCGAAACGCAAGCCGCTGCCTCCCCTCCCGCCTTCGGACGTGGCTGAAGAGAAGATCCAAGTCAAGGCTCTTTATGATTTTCTGCCCAGAGAACCCTGTAATTTAGCTTTAAAGAGATCAGAAGAATACTTGATATTGGAAAAATATAATCCTCACTGGTGGAAAGCAAGAGACCGTATGGGGTAAGACACCTGGTCGACTCCTTATTAAATTCTTCCTCTTTAGCCTCTAAACATTCAAAACATAAAGAAGACTCTTTCTTTTGGGGGGCTCATTTTGTCCAGGTTTATAACTCCTCCCTCTGCAGGGAACTGAGCCTGTCTCACCGCCCTGCATTGCTATGAGGGGGCAAGAGCGTGGAGGGGTCTCAGGCAGATCTGGCTCCTGTCCTGGAGCTTTCTGTCATGTGTCCAAGGGTAAGCAAGTCACTTACCCTCACTGAGTTTTCATTTCTTTATTTGTGAACTAGGAATAACAGTCCCTATAATATAGGTTTTTATTTTGATTTGTACTTTATTGGAAACTTGCTTTTCTCCCTCCCACCCCCCGGGAATTTCTAAAGTATGAACAGAAGTAGTATCTTATTTACTTTTGTATGTCTCAGTGATTAGGTTTAGAAGCAAATGTTTGTAGTAGTTGCTGAATTAAATTGGAAAGAAAAAACATGCTGGGATGCAAACAGGTTTCACTGTGCCATTGCAATAGATGATTAGTGCTTGACTGGAGTCCTGAGTTGAGAAGAATTCTGGGGACCACCTGGACTCCCGAAGAGAGAATATTGGCATTGATTTCTGATAATTGCCAAGATTTGGAGATTAGAAGCTTCTACGTGTTATAACTGTAAATCAAATACCTCTTTCCTTAATTATATTTTCCTGATGATTTGGTTCTCTTAACAAATCTTACTTTAGGCTCAACTTGGGGTGGAGAATTCTCAGTAGAAAAGGAAGCATCAGCAAGTTCAGGACTGTGTAATTAGCCACACTTCAAGGTGACTTATTGGCATGCCTCAAAGTTAAAAAAAAATTGTTCATTTTGATTTCTCAGTTAATAAGTGAATAAAGTTTTAAGAAATAATATGCAAACTTTATAAATAATGCCCAAATTTGGCTTTGCCACTACCTCCAAACTCAGTCCCCAAAGTTAACACCATTATCCATTTAGTGAGTACCTTTCCAGAAAATTTTCAATGCACTTTATATCCACATATTGGAATATATGGTATTGTTTGTAGATTTCATTTATTTGAATCTTGTACTTTATGCAACATTATGCTTTTATTTCTCAATAAGATGTCTCGTATGTCTTGTGGATCTTACTGCAATTTGGTGAATGTATAGGAAGAGAAAACTTCTACCCTATTGATAGATGTATAAATTGATATTTCCTTCTTTGAAGGAAATTTGCTGTATCTCCTAAAAGATGTTTATATTCATTCAGTAACTGAGCAATTCCCTGCTTGGTATAGATCTTATAGAAATATTATTAGTTGTGCACATGAGGGCAGGTTCAAGGATTTCTTTACAGCACTGCTTGCAGTAAGAGAATGACTAATGACTAAACTAGGATATCCATACTATGGAATACTCGGCAGCAATTGACCGGATGAAACCCTCATGTCTCTGTAACTGCTATGTTTCTAACCTAGTCCCTGTGACATAAATGGTCATTTAAGTACCCCTTTCCTTCTCTGAAAAGAATTTGGGGTCATGAAACCTCTTAAACAACTCGTATTAAAAGTTAGGACCTTAGTATAGTATTTCTGATAAAGAAATTTTTGTTGATTTGGAAATGGGGGGAAAAAAACCCAAAACTTTTTTCTTCTTTTGACAATTTCGTCAGTAAAAGGAATTTGTTTTCCTTTACATTCTTGAGGTTTTAAAAGGATTGTTGCCACAATAATGCCAACATGTCAAGAATTCTGACTTTTGGCTGGGTACAGTGGCTCACGCCTGTAATCTTAGCACTCTGGGAGACAGAGGCAGGTGGAACTCCTGAGTTTAGGAAGTTTGAGACCAGCATGAACAAGAGCAAGACCCTGTCTCTACTAAAAATAGAAAAACTAAGAGGGCATTGTTGTGAGCATCTGTTAGTCTCAGCCACTCAGGAGGCTGAGTCAGGAGGATCTCTTGAACCTAAGAGTCTGAGGTTGGTGTGAGCTATGATGCCATGGCACTTTACTCAGGGTGACAGAGTGAGTCTTTGGCTAAAAAAAAAAAAAAGAAAATCTGATTTTTGATTTTTCTTTTGTTGTAGAAATGAAGGCTTAATCCCAAGCAACTACGTGACTGAAAACAAGATAACCAATTTAGAAATTTATGAGTAAGTCTCCTCCAAGGTCTGGCCTATGATTAACCCGTGAGAATTAGGGACATGGCAGCTTATCGGTGCACAGACTGTTTTTCGGTCTGTAAAGGAAAAGAAAGTAACACATTTGACATCTTTAGCAATAAAGAGAACTTTGTTCCTTATCATGGTTGATTCAAAAACTTCTCTTTTTTAAGTTTATTTTTGTTTTGTTTTGTACGGCCACTTTTTTCTTTCCACTACTACAGAGTGAAACCAAACACTCATTCAGCATTTGTTCTGCTCTATATCCTAGCTAGGAAATTTGCCTTTAAAAATGAAATGAAATTTTCAATGAGTGGTGAACTGGACTCACTATACAGACGAGTTAACTACATTTTGGCTCATGTTTTTATATATTTTAGAAATAGCTGGAGATAAGCAGTAGGCTGACGCTGTAGTCTGGAAGAACATTTGGTGTTCGCCCTAGAGTTCTGCTTGAAGTTTATTTTTGTTACAAGTATAGATTTGGAAGAATGGAGGCAATCTTAGCAATCACTCTTTGTTTTAATTATTAAATCATAGCTGTGTACATTAATGCGATCATGGGGCACCATACACTGGTTTTATAGACCATTTGACACATTTTCATCACACTGGTTAACATGGCCTTCCTGGCATTTTCTTAGTTCTTGTGTTAAGACATTTATATTCTACATTTACTAAGTTTCACATGTACCTTTGTAAGATGCACCGCAGGTGTAATCCCACCAATCCCCCTCCCTCCGCCCATCCTCCCCCACCCCCCGTCCCCTCCCAGCAATCCAATCACTCTTTAAGCCTTCCATTCTGCAGAAGACAAACTGAGGTTGATAGATTAGTGGTAGAGCAGAACTGGAACTACTCCTGTGTTTTTCAGAAATTTAGATTTTCAGTTTGAGCGTGGTTCTTCCCTTCCCCGCACCCCAACCCAGGGTACTTACTTTGCAACCAGCATACGCTTCCCCGGGCAGGGAGCAGCAGGTGATGTGAGCTGAGGCATTAAGACAAGTACAGGCAGCAAATATGACTGAAGGAAAGAACCTCCTTGGCTGGCCTTGCTGTGGATTCAACCTCACCTGGAGGTTAAATTAGCAGCCATGGCTCTCTAGTCTGGGCAACAGGGTGAGAGTGACTCAAAAAAAAAAAAAAAAGATATCATTCTTTTTTTTAATGATTCCAATTATGGAAAGACTGCTCACTTTGAATTTTATTGATTTCTTTTTTTTTAAAAAAAGTTTCTTAATATACAGGTAAAATAATTACCATTATTGATCACTAAAATTTATTGATTATTGACCACTAAAATTTATTGATCATTTACTGTGTGCCAAGCACTGTTCTAAGGACTATACAAAGGTACCACAGCATGGGCTCAGAAATGAAGGTAACTTGGGCTCAAATGCTGGCATCACCAGGGACTAGTGCTTTGGCTCTGGGCAAAATTACCGAATGTCTCTAAAACTCTGAAGGATCCTGTCGAATGCAGTACATAGTAAATGTTCAGTACATTCTGGTAATTATTATTATTTCTGTGAACTGTAGAACAAAGAGGAAAGGCATTTTTGGTTTGGTCTACTTTGTCTAGTATCACAGGTATACAATATTCCTTACTTTGGCCCTCTGCATCACTTTATTTGTTCCATCTATATTTATTGTACACTTGTGATATACCAGACATTAGTTGTTTTAGGCGCTGGAGATACAACCACAGAAACAGTCTCTGCCTTTATGAAACTTATAGTTTCTTGAGGAAACAGATATTAATCCTAAATTCGCAAATACATATATAATTCCAAATTGTAGTGTTGCGAAGGAATACTATAGGACACTGTGGGAGAAAATAATGGGGAAAGGGCTGTAATTTTGGTGGGGATGTTGGGTTGGGGAAGACCTTTCTGAGGACGTGACTTGGAGTCTAATGGTGGCAGGAAGTAACGGAGGGCAGGATGGCGGAGGGATGTGTTATATGGACTTCAGATGTCTCAGGAACCTTTGTACATGGAAAGATTTATGGCTACTTTGTTTTTAAATGAATATCCAGATTATTAATACTACAATATAAAGACCTAGTTTTCAGTAAGCCCTCAAATTCAACTTACAAATTTTGACATACTATTTATAAATCTAAATAAGTAAGAATAATCACCTTAAATCAAGCTTAATGTCCTTAAACAGTCCTATTTATAAGCTCAGTTAAGTAAATTTCCTGAAATATTTGATTCCCATTAATAAACTGCAAAAATTCCATTTTCTTTTAAAGAACTTCACAGGCCTGACTGGGCCAATTTACAGTGATAATAAGCCTTTACATCTTAATCTTTAAATGATCCTGAAAATCTAACAAATTAAACTTATCAGTATGGCAAGTCAAGGTCTCTTAAATATTCAAAGATCATTTTAAAAATTAGTCAAATTCTCTCCAACTTCAAATAACTAGTTTAAAATTAATTGTGCATTTTAAATCAGAGGCAAAAATCTAAAATGCCAGATTCGCTTAAAATCGTAGATATTTTAAATACCAAACATATTGATTACCCTGAACTTTATAGAAGTGTGAGTTTATCTCATTATTTCTACATTGAATCTTTAATTTTCTCAGGGTTAGAAAGTCATTTATTAAGGTAAATGGATTTACCCTCTCAGATCTAATAGGGTTTCAAGATGAAACATTTCAAGACCCCAATACTGTCACTTATTGATCAAAAATCTAAGATTGGGACATGAAACTTGAGGTTGACAAATACACAGGATGTTTCCTCTCAACTATAGCTGACCATGCTGATTTATAAAACAAATATCAAGAGGGTATAGGATCCTCTTACAGGATTGTCTGTATATAAAAAAAACAAACCCACCTCTTTTAACTTATATCACTTGATTTAGGTAGATGAAGTTTTGAAATATGGAGCTCCTAATCTCCCCTAAGTTGCATTCATTCAATATCTTTCCTGCCTGAGAGAATACTGAGTTATCATTATTATTATTATTTTTGAGTCAGAGTTACCCTGGGTAGAGGGCTATGGCATCATTGTAGCTCACAGCAATCTCAAACTCTTGGGCTCAACTGTCTTCTTGCCGCAGCCTCCCAAGTACCTGGGATGACAGGTGTGTGTCATCACACCTGGTGAGTTTTTTCTATCTTTAGTAGATGGGATCTCACTCTTGCTCAAGCTGGTCTCAAATTCCTGAGCTCAAGCAATCCACCTGCCTTGGCCTCTCACAGGGCTAGGATTATAGGCGTGAGCCACTGTGCCGGTCCAGAATTCTACATTATTTTAAAAGATCCTGAATTTGTCACATACTTCTTTGTTTACTACTTTGAAGTCATTCCAATGACATCCACATGTGGTTTTATATTTAAATGAAATCAACATTTGTCACTGTAATAAATGAATATAATGCAAGCAAATTAACACCAACTTAACAGCAGGTGAAAAACACCATTAAAAAACATAATGTATGTCAACATTTCCCTTTTTGAGTCTTATCATGCAGCCTCCCTTTTTCACAGATTCAACTTATTTTAGTGACCTATAATCAGTATTTTTCTTTTAACATTCAAATTTCACAACTGAGCCAGTGGGAGCCCCTATAAGCTGATTCCCTGTGTCTAACTCTGTCTTGTTTTTTAAAATTATTATTTTTATTTTTGAGACAGACTTTCACTATGTCACCCTCAGTAGAATGCTATGGCATCACAGCTCACAGCAATCTCAAACTCTTGGACTCTAGTGATTCTCTTGCCTCAGCCTCCCGTATAGCTGGGACTATAGGCGCCCACCACAACGCCTGGCTTGTCTGGTTTATTTTGAAAGAATTTCCTATTTCTACAGCAAGAGGGCTCAGACTCCTCTTGAAATTCTTCCCTCTAATATTAATACTCTTTAAAATGTCCTGACTAATGCTCATAGTTCAACATTATTCCCACTAGTGATAAGTAGTCAAATTACTTTGTCTAGAATCATCTGTAATCATCTTGTATTCTCTGCAGTTCATCTTTTAAAAGTTTACTTTGAATTTGATGACATTAGTATCTTCAGGACCTGACCCTTCTAATTCGTAGAAGCTTCCCACTCCTGGATGTCAGGGGAAGTCCGCAGGGTGAGATGAGTTCTGTCCTCAAAGTCAGGCATGGGAGTTTCGTTTAGCCACCACCTGGCCCTCCCACGGTGACTCAGTGTACGATCACATATGCACTCTTCCTGCCACTGTCTACAAAAACTGTATTTCTGGTAATATAGATTAAATTTAAAATCCTGTTTTGAAATGAAGGCTTTTCAATTTTCCTCTCTCTCTTTTGTTCTACCATTTTCCTCTCTCAGTCCTGTACCAGGTACTAGGGATTATCATATCCTATTTGCCTACTTACTGGGTATTTTGTCAAACTATATGTTTGACTTATCATATTATATAATTGTGTTTACCGTGTGTAATTCTGATATTCTAACATCATTCAATGACATGTTTCATGCAGAGGAAAAAGCATGATTGGATGCAGAAAAGGGCTTTGTGAATTTGAGGAAGGAAAACATCTCAGTGTAAAGGGAGCTGAGTGAATGAAGGGCAAGTGGGGAGACAGATGAGGCAGGAGTGGGTGTTTGGGGGCAGGATCGCGTGTAGCTTGTTCCACAGACCCTACTAACTGCCAACTCCACTGTAAGGTGATGCGCTGGGAGAGTCAGGTTACAATGAGCTTGTTCTAACTTTTGGAAAGGGTCACTTAGCCACATAAAAACATGCAAATTGGAAGTTCCTGAGAAGAACTTTTTATTTTGTCTGCCAAAGCTCATTATGGTATTTGTTGAAGATGATTTCTTAACCACATACCTTTTACAGAAATTTATAAGGAGTCAGATTATTCAGAATTATAAACTAAGTGTGTGTTAGAAAGGTGAATGGAGATATGATAGACTAAGCGAGCTATTGGTTTGAAGTTAATAAAATTATATTTAACTAATTGATCCATGAATATTTTATCATTGTTTACCTGGATTAAAAAACCCTCCACTATCTAAAAACAGTTCAGAAGTAAGTTCTTTTCTTTTCTTCATTTTTTTTGAGACACAGTTTCACTCTGTAGCCCTAAGTAGAGAGGCGTGGCCTCATCACAGCTCACAGCAGCCTCAAACTCCTGGGCTCAAGCAATCTTCTTGCCTCAGCCACCCAAATATCTGGGACTACAGGCGCCCGCCACAACGCCCGGCTAGTTTTTCTATTTTTAGTATAGATGGGGTCTCACGCTTGCTCAGGTTGGTCTTAAACTCCTGAGCTCAGGCAATCCACCCGCCTTGGCCTCCCAAAGTGGTAGAATTACAGCTATAGCAAGTTCTTAAAAATGAAGAAAATGAAATAGTTTTTTTTCCCGTAAAAAATTGAGTGTAACACTTAAAAATTATTTTTATTGCTTTTACAGGTGGTACCATAGAAATATTACCAGAAACCAGGCAGAACATCTATTAAGACAAGAGGTAACTCAGTGAATTTACAAACAAATCTGTGAATATTTTCAAAATTTCTGAGAGAGATAAATTATAAAGACATAAACCAACTAAGAAGATGTATTATTTCTTGTCCTTTCTAGTTCTAAAATATTATTACAACTTCATTCCGACTGCACATTTTCTGTTATAAAGCAGACGCATTTGTCTTAGATCATATTTTCCTTTGACTTTCATCATGCTTTCAGAAATATGTTTTTCCTGAAATGATTTTAACTCTAGCACGCTCTAGCAATCATTTCAAAGTGCCTTCTGCCAGTAGAGTCTGTATTCGAGTTACCCATATAACCTTGGGATCAAAGGCAATCAAATATACATGCAATCCTCATGAATTTAGGCTCATTAAAAACACGATATTGAAGACCAGTTGTTTCTTTGTTCTTGGAGACAAGCGGAAGGGTAGTAGCCAAAATACCAAACTCAGATCATACTTGCTCATTTAGATCAAACCAAAACAAAAGTGCATATAGTTTAAATTTCCAATTGTCAGTAAATATTAACTGTGAGCAAATAGAGAATCAAAACTAGAAACCAGGTAAGAGGTGTGTGTGTTTCGATGCGTTGTTTTGAATGTTGAGGACATCTAGAAATGTGAATGAGAAAGAATCAGTTCTGTAACTAAAAATACCCTCACAGCCAGGAACGGCTCAGGACACAGGGACGAGAGACCCAGATGACAGACTGGGACAGGCAGAGGACAGGCGACCGTGAGGATGGAGATAGACAGCTTGGCTTCACTTGCTAAGAGGGAATTAAGGGTGGCAGCAAATACACTTATCTGCCTGGCATGGTCTCAACAGGTGATAGAAGCAGGTCCAATGTCGAGAAATAAGATGTTATGACAGGTGGTCAGAACCAGAGAAGCAGAGTCCAAGAGGAGGCCCATAGTAAGCAAATCAGTCACAGGTAATGTGGCCAAAGTCATCGGGCAATGCGGACTCAGAACAGGAGGTTCTGCATCTGAGAGGAAGCCAGACAAGGCCACGGTCTCATGTCCCTACAGAAGCTGTAACAGAATTACACTCATATGCCACAACCCAGATAGAACAAACATTAAGATTTGGCGTTACCTTTAAAGAAATAGAACATCACGGATTCAGTTGAAGCTCACCCCCTCCTCTTGTTTACCCCCCCCACTCCCCGGAGGCAATCACAGTAGAAGGATGTGTCCTCACTCTGTCCGTGTCTTCATGCTTTCATCATGTATGTATGTGGATAAACAACCTATGGTGTTGCTTTATGTATCATTTTTTAATTAAACATTATGTTTTCAAAATTTATCATATGGGTACGTATAGGTCAAATACATTCCTTTAACTGTTTCATTACTGTATTTAATGTTGATAAATATTCAGATCATTTCTAACTTGATTCTATTACAGTGTTACAATGAACGTTCTTGTAAATGTCATCTTGTACACAAGGGTGGAATGGAATTATTTGGTCACAGGGTGTGTGCAGATTTAACGTTTGCAAAGTATTTTCAAATCATGATTCAAAGTCATTGTATTGATTTATGTTCTTTTGGGGAATGAGATAAACCAGTTCCCTACATTCTTGCCAATAGTTGGCAAGTAGTTTCATATTTTTTTCTTTCTAGTCATCGAGTGAGAAATTGTACACCTTTTTTAAAATGTACATTTCCTTGGTTACCAGGGCCATTGAGTTAATTTTTTAAAGTATTTATTGACTAGTTGATCTTATTTTTCTATGATATGCTTATTAATATTTTTTGCTCATTTTTTTGTAGTGTTTGCTTTTTTAACTTACAAATATGTGTTTTAAAAATATGTTCTGAATACCAATCTTTTTTATCAGTTATGTGTTGCAAATATATTCTTTTGGTTTTTGGCTTTTAAAAAAACTTCATGCTATTCTCTTACACAGAATTTAAAACATGTTAATGTGGTCAGATTTCTCAATTTTTATTTTATTATCTGTGCTTTTTGGCTTAGTATAAAAAGATTTTTTTAAATCTGTGAGTAATAAGGGGATTTTATATTTTTGTTTAAATGCTTTGAAGATTTGTTTTTCACCTTTAGGGTTTTAATCTATCAGAAATGCTGGTGGGTGTGTATAGAATGAATGGCATATTTAAAAAATATACGTATTTTTCCTATGTAGCTTAAAAATATTTTACTAATTTATGTGTTCTCTAATTTTTATTTTTAAAAATAGACCTGGCTTAGAGGCATTTGAAATAAGTAATCTAATATTTTATTTAGCATTTGTCTTATTATGTTCAAAAGTGGTGTGGCTTGTAATTTTCTGTTCTCTTTGTCTAGGTTAGCATAAAGATTCTATTATCATAAAAAATGTGTGAGGGACAGGGCTTGGTCTCTCTTTCTAATCTTTCTACTGGTTAGAAGTTATTTGCTCCTTGAAGGTTATGTCTCTCTCCTATAAAATAGTCCACAGATGCTGCTTTTAAAAACAGGTGGATATTTGACTACTGATTGAATTTATTTTCTTTTTTTAAATGTTTGATAATTCATATTTACCTAGAAGTTGCCTATTTTATATTTATTTTCAAATTCGTTGCATTATTCATTGCAGTATCCTGCAATTTTATTGCACATTTTTATCGTCAGTACAGTCAGATGGTCTGAAATCCAAAGATTTTGAAAATTTTCTTACATTTTTCTCCCCAAGCTACCAATTCTCCTCTTCATAAAACTACTATTCGTTTATTTTGTGTCGTTTCCAAAATATTTTGTAATATTTTGTTACAAATATATTTTTATGTTGTTATTTTTATACAAATGGCAGCATACTATATACACTTTTCTATACATTGCCATATTTTGTCATGTATAATGCACTCCCATTAAATGTGTACCTATAAAATAAAACATATACCCATATTTTTGGCCCTCATTTTCAGGAAAAAGAAATCTTTTGTTTTAATTTTTTAATTCAAAATTTTATTTGTTTACATTTAGGTACTTTAGGTTTTTTGTACTATAAAGGAATTTTAGCATTAAAAAAAAATATTATGGTAGGGTGGTGGGTTCAAATCCAGCCCTGGCCAAACTGCAACAAAAAAATAGCCAGGTGTTGTGGTGGGTGCCTGTAGAACCAGCTGCTTGGGAGGCTGAGGTGAAAGAATTGCCTAAGCCCAAGAGTTGGAGGTTGCTGTAACTCTACCCAGGGCAACAAAGTGAGACTCTGTCTCTAAAATAAATAAATAAATACATAAATAAAAATATTATGGTAGAAGAAATAATTAGAAAACACAAGAACAGGTACAAGGTACAAGAAATTTTAAGTGCTGCTAACAAATTTACTTTGTTTACACATCCTAGATGGCCAGGAGCTCTTTGTCACTATCAATATCGTCTTTTTTCACTTTCTACATTACTGGTGTCTTCAGAAGAGTCACTTTGCTCATCCAGTAAATTTCATCTTTTCAACATTTTCCAAGGGATTTTCCAGTACTTTTTGTAGAGATATCAGCTGGCTTGCTGATAGCTGCCTAAAGGGTCTGAAGAGAAATACATCACTCTTTGTTCGCCAAAAATGCTTTTTTTGCAAGTTCTTGTAAGTTCAACCAAACCTGTTACACCATATTCCAAGGTATTATTTTGCATATGGAAATTGATACTGTTTTCTAGAGTTACACTTTTAACACATAGGCATAAATTAAAGATTAAAAGCCTTCACATAGATACAGAATTAGGACTACCTTATTTTTCCCTCAAAATTTGGGCCAGAACATATATATTGTATGTGGCAAAATACAGAACTCTTTTCGCCTAATAATCTATGTTAAGACTATTTCCACATCAGTACACAGAGAGTATCCTTAAAAATCTTATACTTGCATGGTATTCCTTAGCTTGGATCTATCACAATTCATTAGCCAATTTTGCATAAAGGAAATTCAGTTGTAACACTCTTCTGCTGTTGAAACAATGCTGCCGTCTGGTAGTCCGTGCACCCAGCTTTTTCCATCTGTGTGAGTATGTAGGACAAATCCTCAAAGGTAGAAATTCTGGGTTAAATGGAACATATATTTTAAATTTTAATAGCTATTAAAATGTCCTTGGTCAGAGGTGTCTCAATTTATATACATACCAGAAATGTAAGAGGTCTGTTTTCCCCACAACCTGTCCAGCCAACTTCATATGAAACATCTGGATCTTTGCTCTCTGACGCCTCATCTCAGTGTGGACTTAATCTGCGTTTCTCTTATTCTGGGAATGTTGAGCATTTTTATGTATTGAATTTTATATGTTTGTATTCCCTTGTCTGTAAACTATGTGTCCATATTCTTTGCACAATTTTCTAGTGAGTTTTTAATGCTTTGATCAGAATTTTTTGACAGCCATATTAAGGAAATTGGTTCTTTGTGATACATCAATATTTCCTATGGTTTTTCAATTGACTTATGGTGTCGTGGCATGAATAGAATTTAAATTTTATATGTTTGAATTTATCAGACAAAGTTTTGTAAGAGTTGAGGTATAGTTTTGTAAGATTTCAGGTTAGAATTGCTTTCTGCACTCCCAGATTATATTTTAAAAGCTTCTTAGGTTTCTTGATTACTTTCATGTTTTTTTTTTTTTTTTATTGTTGGGGATTCATTGAGGGTACAATGAGCCAGTTACACTGATTGCAATTGTTAGGTAAAGTCCCTCTTGCAATCATGTCTTGCCCCCATAAAGTGTGACACACACTAAGGCCCCACCCTCCTCCCTCCATCCCTCTTTCTGCTTCCCCCCCATAACCTTAATTGTCATTAATTGTCCTCATATCAAGATTGAGTACATAGGATTCATGCTTCTCCATTTTTGTGATGCTTTACTAAGAATAATGTCTTCCACGTCCATCCAGGTTAATACGAAAGATGTAAAGTCTCCATTTTTTTTAATGGCTGAATAGTATTCCATGGTATACATATACCACAGCTTGTTAATCCATACCTGGGTTGGTGGGCATTTAGGCTGTTTCCACATTTTGGCAATGGTAAATTGAGCTGCAATAAACAGTCTAGTACAAGTGTCCTTATGATAAAAGGATTTTTTTCCTTCTGGGTAGATGCCCAGTAATGGGATTGCAGGATCTAATGGGAGGTCTAGGTTGAGTGCTTTGAGGTTTCTCCATACTTCCTTCCAGAAAGGTTGTACTAATTTGCAGTCCCACCAGCAGTGTAAAAGTGTTCCCTTCTCTCCACATCCACGCCAGCATCTGCAGTTTTGAGATTTTGTGATGTGGGCCATTCTCGCTGGGGTTAGATGATATCTCAGGGTTGTTTTGATTTGCATTTCTCTAATATATAGAGATGATGAACATTTTTTCATGTGTTTGTTAGCCATTCGTCTGTCGTCTTTAGAGAAAGTTCTATTCATGTCTCTTACCCATTGATATAAGGGATTGTTGGCTTTTTTCATGTGGATTAATTTGAGTTCTCTATAGATCCTGGTTATCAAGCTTTTGTCTGACTGAAAATATGCAAATATCCTTTCCCATTGTGTAGGTTGTCTCTTTGCTTTGGTTATTATCTCCTTAGCTGTACAGAAGCTTTTCAGTTTAATGAAGTCCCATTTGTTTATTTTTGTTGTTGTTGCAATTGCCATGGCAGTCTTCTTCATGAAGTCTTCCCCCAGGCCAATATCTTCCAGTGTTTTTCCTATGCTTTCTTGGAGGATTTTTATTGTTTCATGCCTTAAGTTTAAGTCCTTTATCCATCTTGAATCAATTTTTGTGAGTGGGGAAAGGTGTGGGTCCAGTTTCAGTCTTTTACATGTAGACATCCAGTTCTCCCAACACCATTTATTGAATAGGGAGTCTTTCCCCCAAGGTAAGTTCTTGTTTGGTTTATCAAAGATTAGGTGGTTGTAAGATGTTAGTTTCATTTCTTGGTGTTCAATTCGATTCCAAGTGTCTATGTCTCTGTTTTTGTGCCAGTACCATGCTGTCTTGACCACTATGGCTTTGTAGTTCAGACTAAAATCTGGTATGCTGATGCCCCCAGCTTTATTTTTGTTACTAAGAACTGCCTTAGCTATACGGGGTTTTTTCCGGTTCCATACAAAACGCAGAATCATTTTTTCCAAATCTTGAAAGTACGATGTAGGTACTTTGATAGGAATGGCATTGAATAGGTAGATTGCTTTGGGAAGTATAGACATTTTAACAATGTTGATTCTTCCCATCCATGAGCATGGTATGTTCTTCCATTTGTTAATATCCTCTGCTATTTCCTTTCTGAGGATTTCATAGTTTTCTTTATAGAGGTCCTTCACCTCCTTCGTTAGGTATATTCCTAGGTATTTCATTTTCTTTGAGACTATGGTGAAGGGAGTTGTGTCCTTAATTAGCTTCTCATCTTGACTGTTATTGGTGTATACAAAGGCTACTGACTTGTGGACATTGATTTTATATCCTGAAACATTACTGTATTTTTTGATGACTTCTAGGAGTCTTGTGGTTGAGTCTCTGGGGTTCTCTAAGTATAAGATCATGTCGTCAGCAAAGAGGGAGAGTTTGACCTCCTCTGCTCCCATTTGGATTCCCTTTATTTCCTTGTCTTGCCTAATTGTATTGGCTAGAACTTCCAGCACTATGTTGAATAGTAAAGGTGACAGAGGACAACCTTGTCTGGTTCCAGTTCTAAGAGGAAAAGCTTTCAGTTTTACTCCATTCAGTAAAATATTGGCTGTGGGTTTGTCATAGATAGCTTCAATCAGTTTTAGAAAGGTGCCACCTATGCCTATACTCTTTAGTGTTCTAATTAGAAAAGGATGCTGGATTTTATCAAATGCTTTTTCTGCATCTATTGAGAGCATCATGTGATCTTTATTTTTGCCTCTGTTAATATGGTGGATAAGGTTTATGGACTTGAGTATACTTTCATGGTTTTAATACAGTTACACCTTTGATCCATTTGTAGTTTTTTCTGATGTAAGGAGTGAAGTATGGATCTGATTTTATTTTATTTTTATAATGGTTACCAAACGCTCGTCTTTCCTGCACTGATTTGAGATGCCACTTTCATTATAAACAAAATCCCCTTTTTGGACTGGGCTTTCCACTTGGTTTCACTGATCGCAGGCCAGTTCATGTGGTGCCACTACACTGTTTTAAATATTGAGGTTTTCTCTGGTGTGGCTAGCTTCTTTCATTATTCATGTTTTTCAGAAATATTATGAGTATGTATTTTTTTTTTTGTCCATACACATTTCAGAATTACCTTATTTTACTGAAAAAAAAAAAAAACTTCCTGTAGACTCCATTAAATGCAAAGATTAATTTAGGGAAAATTTTTCAGGCATTACCAATCAGTGGGGTTTAGGGACCCATTTGTTTTAGAACCCATGTATTGATTATTCATATAGAAAAAAATTAAAATTAGATTCATACCTCTGGCAAAAATAATCTTAGATGGATTAAATGCCTACCAAGAAAAGGGAACACTTGTATTCGTCAGGAGCATTTTAGAGTTTTCTTCATTTAATTTTTGTACATTTGTTTCTAAGTTTATTTCAAGATATTTTTGTCTTGTGTTGCTATCATGAAAGAGTACCTTTTTTCACTTATGAAAGCTTTTGATTTCTGTGAATTCATTTTGTAACTTACGGCTTTAGTGACTTGTCCTATTTTATATAGCAGTTTTCTCAGTTGATTCTCGTGGGTTTCAGTCTTTGACAGTAATAACGTCAACTTCTTTATAATTTTAAAATAGTACTTCCCATTGTTGCCTCTCGTTTATCAGCATTAGCTGTTGTGTTGGAACCAGTATACAAAGCCTGTGCTGATGGCGGGCATTGTTTGTTCCTGGTGTTTTTTTAAAATTTGGATTAATATGAGGGTACAGATGATTAGGTTACACTTTTGTGTTTCTAAGGTAAAGGTGAAGTGGTAGTTGAGCCCTTCACCCTTCCACTGCACTCATTAGGTGAGAGCTCACCAATCTCTTTCTCCTTTCCCTCCCGTCCCACTCGAGTACACTTGTGTATTTCTCTGGTGTGAGTGTGTACACTGTACACTGGATACTTGTATTTCCTTTCTTGTGATACTTTACGAAGAAGAATGTGTTTCAGCTCCATCCAGTAAATACAAACAGCGTAAAGTCTCCATCCTTTTCATGGCTGAATACCATTCCATGGTATACAAATGCCACAATTTGTTAATCCATTCATGGGTTGATGGGCACCGCTGGTTTTTAATGTTTTTAAATTTCAAAATATTAAGGGGGATAAAAAATATTAAGGGGGTACAAATGTTTTTATTGTATGGATATAGCACATAAATCCTGAAGAAGGCAGGACTTTCAGAGTGTCTGGCACCAGGTCAATGTTCAATGTCTTTTTTCCTGACTTTAATTGGAATGATTGACACGTAAAGCATGATGCTGGACTTGAGAATAAAGTTAATAAGTGCTATTATGTTAAGAAAGCACATATATTCCTATATTATCAAGAATAAAAATACTAGTAGTAGTCGAAAAGGCACTTGGTACTAGTTTAACGTCCCTAGGAATGTGATTTTTCTTCTCAGATCTGTTAAAATGATATACTCATGAAATGTCTGATATTGGATTACTCTTACACGCCTGTATTCAATTCTCCTGGTCATGGTAAACATGCTTTTGTACTGCTGAATTTGGTTTGTTAAGATTTTATTTAGCCGCGCTTGTGGCTCAGTGAGTAGGGCGCCAGTCCCATATGCCGGAGGTGGCGGGTTCAAACCCAGCCCCAGCCAAAAACCACACACACACACACAAAAAAGATTTTATTTAGAATTTTTATGTTGATATAAGCGAGACTTGGTTTTCTTTTTTGGGCAGTTTTGGCTGTGTAATTGGCATTGGTGTTAAGCTCATTTTACAAACACAGTTCAGAAGCTTTTCTTCTTTTCACGTGCTCTGGAATAGTTTAATCTCTACACTATTTTTTCTTCTTTAAGTTCTGGTACATCACAGTGTATGACTGTAATGCTTTTTTAATGTTGCAGCTCTTTAAAAAATCTTTATTTTTTATTTTTTTAATTTTTAAAATTTATTTATTTTTATCGTTCAGTCATAGCTGTGTACATTAGTGCAATCAAGGGGTACAATGTGCGGGTTTCATATACAATCTGAAATATTCTCATCAAACTGTTCAACGTAGCCTTCATGGCATTTTCTTAGTTACTGTATGTAGGCATTTGTATTCTGCATTTAGTAAGTTTAGCCTGTACCCATTCTAAGATGCACCATAGGCGTGGTTTTTCTATTCACTAGTTCATTAAGATTTCTAACTCTTCTGAATTCAATTTTGATAAATTTTATGTTTCACTGGCTAATTACCCATTTCATTCAGATTTTCAAATTTTTTATATAGAGTCAAATTAATTTTTATCCGGTTTCTTGATTATATTCTCCTTGTGACTTATTATTTTTGATTGATTTTTCCCACTATTTAGGTGATTAGGCTAATTAGCCATTTATCTATTGTTTTTCTCTAAACAATAGATTTTGAGCTTAATTACTAGTTGCATTACATTTTTGGTTTTTTAATGCATTGTCTTCTACTTTTGTCTTTATTAATTTCTTTCTTCAACTTTACTTGGATTTATTTTGTAGTTTTTATCCTGACTTCTTGAGTTGGATACACTTAATTTATTCCTTTTGCTTGTTGATTTACATAATAAGACTATGAATTTATTTCTGGGTACTGCTTGAATTATGTAACAGGGGTTCTGATATGTGATACCTCCTTATCTTCTAGGTATTTTCACTTTTATTCAGATTTTGTTGAGTTATATGAAAGAGAATTAAAAAATCTTACCAGAAGTAAGGGGCTTCCTTCTGGGTTTGTTATTGATTTTTAGTTTTACTGCTTCGTGGCCAGGAAATGTTTGCACTCTTTCTACTCTGAATATTTCTAAGAGGTTATCACTACAGACACAACTTAATTGCATGTGTGTTGTAGACACTTGCATGTGTATATATTATTATGCACATATACACCATATACGCCACATGTTCAACTTAACTTTGTCTTCATCTTTGGTATCTTATGTTTTCTATGGTATATAATGCATGCTTTGCACACTGTAGGAATTCAATCATAGCTAAAGTCTATCATTTCAAATGACAGAGTTAAAAAAAATTGGCCAAGGAAGGAGGCTTGAATCTTGGTGACTACCTGGTTCGGGTTGTACAGTTTTCAAGCACGGTATAAATGTTGGCATCACTTTGTAAGTGTGAACATTCACGAACTTAACAAGATTCTGAGATTTAACCCCTTCTTCAGAAGCATGTGTACAATTGGTAAAGCTGAAACTTTTTACAATATCAAACAAACAAATCAAAACAGTCCAGCATTCAGGACTATTTGGAAGCGATTCACAGCTTTGTTGGAATCTCCCGAAGACCGCCCACGAGGATCCCGTTCGTAACCTCCCTTGGAACTTACTGGAATGCTCCTCCCTTGCCATTTCTCTTACTTCGCTTGCACCCCTACGGCAACTAAAGTGTCTCCCCTCGCTCTTCCTCTAAGACTCCCCCAAATCTGTCCTTTCCTCATCTTTATCTTTTTTCCAGTACCTTCGATTCCAGGTGTGTTTCTCCTGCCACGGTGTTCCTTTTCACTCACAATACAATGCTGTCAGGGTGTCATGGGGTTCTTCCTTCTCAGCGGCTGTTTTTATCTATTATCCTGATCAATATGACAAGAATAACTAAGTGGTAAGGTTATCAAATCCAGAATTTTTCTTAGAAAAATCAGAAACAATATTTTAAGATACTCATACATTATAAATTAATGTTCAAATTACTTCATATTTTGTAGATATGACTTCTAAATCTATAAGAGAGATGAGATTGTGTGTACTTTTTTTTTTTTTGAGATGGAGTCTCATTTTGTCACTCTCGCTAGAGTACCGTGGAGTCATAGCTCACAGCAAGCTGAAACTCTTGGCCTCAAGTGATTCTCTTGCCTCAGTTTTGCTATTTTTAGTAGAGATAGGGTCTTGTTCTTGCTTAGGCTGGTCTCAAACTCCTAAGGTCAAGCTATCCACCTGCTTTGGCCTCCCAGAGTGCTGGGATTACAAGCGTGAGCCATTGTGCTGGGCCATAGATTGTGTGCACTTGAAAAAAATTCCATTCTTTATAGTAAGAATATAGTAAGTCACCGACTTAAAATAAGTCTATAGACCTTTGGTCTTCATTTCTGAGATGTAGATTTGTCTTCTTTTCAAGAAGGAATAAACCCATATAATGAATGAATTGTTTTGCAGTCTAAAGAAGGTGCATTTATTGTCAGAGATTCAAGTCATTTGGGATCCTACACAATTTCCGTGTTTGTAAGAGCTAGAAGGTAAGCAATTGTGATTTTTGGTTACTTTGGAAATAATTCTTGGGACAGTCTTTTTTATGGAGATATCATCACACAGAGAATGTAAGTGAGAGGCTAGTGTGGGAAAATGATTGCTGGCCCAGAGGTTAGGAAAACTAGCCAGTCCATGACGTATCCCTGACATGCTGTGTGACATTGGATAAGTTACTTAACCTCTCTTGTCCCTCTTCTCTCAAGCACCAAGTGAGGAGATTAGATGGGTTGCAGGGGACACTGTTCTGTTGGGGCTTTCCTCAAATCCCTCGGTCTTTCTGGAGTTGACCTGCAAAGAAGTCTCCCGCACTCAGAAAGCTCCCTGTGTTTTTCTATGTGAAGATGTTCTCTGGCTGTGGAACTTGTGGGTCCTGTGGCTAAGCTGGAAGTGCCTGAGATGTAACATCTCAGGAGCAACCCCCTGTGGATGAGGACGGGAACTGGTGGATAAAACCTCAGCTTCTGTGTACGTTAGCAGGACAGTTGTAAGGTGTATTCCCCAGTCCCTCCTGGGTTGCTGGTGGGATGAGCCCCAGCTGCCCCCGCAGTAACCGGCTCCTGAATGCACCCTGTGCTGTCTTTTCGCCTTCCCCGCCTCAGGGCTCTGCACGGTGCATTTGTTCATTCCTGTCACCAATACTTGAGAATCAATGTCCAGTGACAAGTGTCTAGTATGAGCTCTACATTTTTGGACACTGAACTTGGCACTCGGATCACATTTGCTGAAGTTGTGTTTGGATCTGAAGCCTCAGTAATTTAGTTGAGGAATTTTTCTGGATGAAGAGGCATCTAAAGCGTGGATCTGTTCTTCAGTGCACTGTTGCTAGGATGACAGTTTCAGGAGTGGAGTCCTATGGCCTAATCAGTCGGCTTAGTTCCAAAGTGATAACTCGCTTGTCTATTAATTCACATTTTATTGATTGTAGAGGTACAGAGGCTGCAATAAAACATTACCAGATAAAAAGGAACGACTCAGGACAGTGGTATGTGGCTGAAAGACACCTGTTTCAATCAATCCCTGAGTTGATCTGGTATCACCAGCACAACGCGGCCGGTAAGTGAGGAACTTGAGCTGGTGGGTCCGGGAGCCAGGCCTGTGACAGCCGAGGCATCTTTGGTGTCATACACCCAGAGAGCAGGTCTCTCTGTGGACGTGGCTCACGACCTTGAAACACAGTTTGTCTTTTGAACAGTTCTCTTCCTCGTCTACGCTTCTTTGTTTGGATAGAAAAATGATAGATGACAGTGAAGCAAATGGCCATTTCATCATCATCCCCCCATTCTGGGAATTGATACGGGGCAAAAGGCAAGAGGATTTATGTTTTTCCCTTTTTTCGAGAGAATTTCTTTTTTTCCCATTTTCTTTTAGTTAATAGAATTTTAAACACTCTAAATAATGATGCTTCTTTTTCTTTGCTCCCACGAACCTGTTCCCTACTTAGATCATTGTGGTATAAAATACCCTTAAATCTTTCATTCTCTGTTCTTTCTTGTTTGGAGAACAGAAAAAGTTACAAGGAAAACTGCTTTTCACACTTACATTTTGGCCCAAATATACAAGAGGCATACTTAACCCACTCCCCCAGCCATTGTTTGCAATAAGTGCTATTTGTTTAAAGCTATTACTTCTTTTTTTTTTTTTTTTAAGAGATAGAGTCTCATTATGTCACCCTCAGTAGAGTGCTGTGGCATCACAGCTCACAGCAACCTCAAACTCTTGGGCTTAGGTGATTCTCTTGCTTCAGCCTCCCAAGTAGCTGGGACTACAGGCGCCCACCATAACGCCTGGCTATTTTTTGTTGTAGTTGTCATCGTTGGTTAGCTGGCCCAGGCTAGGTTCGAACCCACCAACCTTGGTGTATGTGGCTGGCACCATAACCATTGTGCTACAGGTGCTGGGCCTTAAAGCTATTACTTAAGGAGAGATATAGAATCCCAGAAAGTTCCACGACAATCATAATCACATCTCTGGACTTCGGGCCTCACCCAGCCTGTGCTGGAGCACTCCGAGCCCAGGGAGCACCTGACCTCAGCATTACAGAATTTGGAACCACTATAACTTTTCATATTTTTGACTTCTTGTCATGCAGTGCTTTTTAGATTTCTCTCATGAAAGTCATGTTGACAAAAAAAGAAGAAAAACCTTTAGGAAAGGGGTCACTTTTCCATTATCCTAGTTCTAAATGTCAGGAATATATCCCGGGAAATGCATCCACTCACGGGGAGTCTACCTGGGTATTCCGGGTGGTCACTGGCTATGGGGAAGGGAAGGGACAAATGTCTGGATGGGGCAAGGGAGGCCACAGTGGTGGGTAGAGAGAGAATCAGGAGACCAGGGCTGAGTTTTCTCCTTCACATTCCTCTTTCCCCTCCCTCAAAGAAAACGTTTAAGAAAGAGTGGTTTTCATGGTGAGGTTAAAAAAAATGAGGTAGATTAGGACAGGCTGATATCACAAGATGTTAGCTGTAAGCTGGGTTTGAAAAATAAGGAGTGCAGAGCCGTGTATTCAGAGTAGGGATAGGATCAAGATTTCTTTTTTTTTTAATTTATTTTTATTGTTAAATCATAGCTGTGTACATTAGTGCAATTGAGGGGTACAATGGGTGGGTTTCATATACAATCTGAAATATTCTCATCAAACTGTTCAACGTAGCCTTCATGGCATTTTCTTAGTTATTGTATGTAGACATTTGTATTCTGCCTTTAGTAAGTTTCACCTCTACCCATTCTAAGATGCACCGTAGGTGTGGCCCCACCTATCACCCTCCCTCTCCTTCTTTGGCCCTTTCCCCATAGTCTTGTGCTACAGTTGGGTTATAGCCTTCATGTGAAAGCTATAATTTAGCTTCATAGTAGGGCTGAGTACATTGGATACTTTTTCTTCCATTCCTGAGATACTTTGCTAAGAAGAATATGTTCCAGCTCCATCCATGTAAACATGAAAGAGGTAAAGTCTCCATCTTTCTTTAAGGCTGCATAGTATTCCATGGTATACATGTACCACAATTTGCTAGTCCATTTGTGGGTCGATGGACACTTGGGCTTCTTCCATGACTTAGCAATTATGAATTGGGCTGCAATTCCTTTACTAGGTTTATACCCAGAAGACCAAAAGTCACAATATAACAAGGCTCAAGATTTCTAAATGTACACAGTAGTCAGGCTTCCTCCCCAGAGAGGAAGCAGAATAGGAAACAGATTCTTATCTTTTGAACAGATCATCTAGAAGACAACTCTAGGGTTAACCAGGGAAGTGACAGGAAGTACCCAAAGTGGGTAAATATTTATACCCACTGCTTTTTTTGTTTGAAAAAGCAAACAGAAACATACCCTGGGGAGAGGACAACCGTTCAGTAAGTGGTGCTGGGAAAACTGTATAGCCATATGCAGAAGGAAACTGGACCCCTGTTGCTCACAATATACAAATTAACTCAAGATAGATCAAAGGCTTAAATGTAAGACCTGAAACCATAAAAATCCCAGGAAAAACCCTACTGGACATTGACCTTGGCAAAAAATTTTTGAATCAGACTACGAAAGCAAATGCAATCAAAATAAAAATAGACAAATGAGATTTAATTAAATGAAAAAGTTTCTGCATAGCAAAAGAAATATTCAAAAGAGTAAATAGACAGCCTACAGAATGGGAGAAAATATTTGCAAAGTATGTATGAAAGGACTAGGATCCAGCGTCTACAAGGAACTCAACCACCTGCTTTCCCCTGGTGCTCACGCGCTTGTTTGCTTCCTCTCCCCCGTGAGAGCAGGAGTCATCAGAGTCCATTCATACCGTCTCCCAGCATCTCTAGACAGTGCTCGGCACATTCCAGGCTATTAATAAGTATTAGATGAAGAAACAAATAATAAGCCCTCCTTGAACTCAACTGAAATGGAATGTATAGCATTCTACATGCTCCCCCAGTCAAATGCAGTCGCATTTACTCTGTCACGCTGTCTTAGTCCACTTCTGTTGCTTATAACCTGAAACTGGGTAATCTCTAAAGCAGGTGTCCTCAAACTTTTTAATCAGGGGGCCAATTCACTGTCCCTCAGACCATTGGAGGGCCGGACTATAGTTTAAAATAAACAACTATGAACAAACTCCTATGCACACTGCTCATATCTTATTTTGAAGTAAAAAGACAAAACAGGAACAAATACAATCACACTGCCTCATGTGGCCCGCGGGCCGCAGTTTGAGGACCCCTGCTCTAAAGAAAAGAAATTTATTTCTTATAGTTATGGAGGCTGAGAAGCCCAAGGTTGAGGGTCTGCACCTGGTGAAGACTTTGTTATTGATAGGGACTCTTGGCAGAGTCTTGAGGTAGTACAGGGCATCACCTGGCAAAGGGGCTGAGTGTGCTAGCTCAGGTCTCTTTTCCTCTGCTTATAAAGCCACCAGTCCTATGGAGCTGTAACTTTGTAGAAAGCAGGAAGGGGCTTTCTGGGGGAGGGGCTTTCTCTGGGGCTATTACCTAACAGGAGGGCAGATCCCCGTGAGCCAATAGCCTCTTAAAGAGCCCACACCTCTCATTATGTATGCCACATGGAGGACTAAGTTTCAACAGGAGTTTTGCAGGGAGCATTCACACCATGCATTTTATTTGTTTTTAAACTATTCTGAAAGGGTGGTGGTGGGACAAGGGGTACATTTAAATACTGTTGGTGGTTGAATGAACTAGTACACCCTTTCTGGACACCCCTGTACCTGGAAATCACAATCTTATAAGATGACAATTTGAGGGGTACAAACAATAGAGAAATCCTGGAAATAATTATAAGGTCTATTTATAGTCATTAACATATCAATTACACACTTAATGCATAAAGCTTATAACAAAATATTTACATTTCTGTAAAATATTGGATGTATATATGCTTTCAGTTTTGCATAGACAGATTTCTGCAAAGATGTTCACCAATGTGGTGGCTAAGATTTTCTGAAGGATTTTATTTTTGGACATTTTTATACTTTTTAAAATTCTTTAAATTGTGTATAAGGAATACATATTACTTATGAAAAATATTTTTCAAAGGAGGAAAAATAAACAGACTATCTTGAATAATAATTTTTTTTTTGCCTAAGCATTTACAGAATGGTATTATTTTCTAGTATATCTAGTTTTTTCTTCTGTGTTAGCAACTAGACTTGAAATGCTGATTTCTCTTTCTCCTTAGGTCTCATGACCCGTCTCCGATATCCAGTTGGGCTGATGGGCAGTTGTTTACCAGCCACAGCTGGTTTTAGCTATGGTAAAGTATGCACGTGCGCTGAAGTAAAATATCAAACCCAGTAAAGAATTTACTCTAAGTTCTCTATAGATGTTTTAAATTCTCAGCTCTTCTGAGGTCTCCATCTAGAACCATTTTTCCTCAAAGTTTTAGGCCCCCTTCTGGGATGTCTAAATATATGCATCTTACAAGGGCAATTTAAACTCTGGGAAGAAATGTTTCAGTTTTACTTGAGATTTCACCATACATTATCAGGAGCCTTAATCTCCAACGTTTTGACAAATTATAATTCTTTTTATATGGATGTTTTGGCTCTTGTGCTCTGGTGACAAGAGTAGCTGGGAGCTGACTGTTCCCCAAGAGAATCTACTGAAAAGAGCTACTAAAAATATCTTCTTCACTTTCTTACAAACAGAACTCGCATAAAATTTGATTTGAATCACTCTCTAGCAAATATGGAATGTCAAATCCTGCAAGAATAAATTCTGCCAAGAAATCCTGTTGTCTGATTTGGTGACATTTTATTCCCTGAAGTATCTTTCATTAGTGGGGCTCAGAATATACTGGGGGAAAATACCCAGCCTATAACACAATTTCATTGTGTAACAAGTAACTGGCATTCAGAAGCTCATTAGGTTAAGTGCAACGGAAGGATGATTTCAGGCTGTTATTGGTTCCTGGATTATCCCTCTGCCCCACAGACACAGACATACAATGAAAAGTTCCACCATTAGCAATTTACTTCAGTTAAAGTGTGGCCCTTTTAAATTTCTTAAAAATAAACATACAGGACAGTACACAACTCGTGAGTTTCTATCTCAATTTGTTCTGCCTGGTTTTAAGTACTTTGCGTAAATGGAACCAGACCCAGGGCATCTAGCTTCTCCCTCTCCTCACTACATCTGTGAATTGCATTGTGGTGTTGGACATGGTTGTGTATTTTCATTGAGGTGTAGCTCTACAGGGCATGGCTATACCACCATTCACTTACCCACGCTTCTTTGGATGGCCATTTGGGTTGTTACCAATTTTTTGCTCTTCTAAATTATATTGTTATGAACATTCTTGTATGTTTGTTGATGGAGCTAAGAGAGCACTTATACTCCAACCTATGTTGGATATTTGCTTAAGTGAAAACTTGCTGGGCCTCAGGGGCTGCACACGCTCAGATTTAGTAGATACAATCAATTTTCCAAAGAGTTTATGCCGAATCACACACTCCTACTTACAAAGTGGAAGAGTTCCAGCTGCTCCATACCTTTGCCCTTGCCAATATTTTGTATTCTAGTTCTTGTTTGTTTTTGGTTTTTGTTTCTACATTTCAGCCAATCTGTTGAGTGTGTAGTAGTATCTCCCTATTGTCTAAATTTGCATTTCTCTGATGACTGTTTTGATCAATTTTGTTCAGTGGCCATTCGAATATTCTTTGTGAGAAAATATTAGAGCAATTCAGTAGCTTCACGTAGTTGCCAAAATAATTGAGAAGAGCAACTAAAATTTTAGCAAGAAAAAGAAAGTGTATTAATGACCCACACAGCAAGCCAGGCCTGTCCTGGTGACTGCATGCTCCACTGAAAGCACATTTTGGGGTTTTGTACACAACTTGGAGGAGTATCAGGTGCTTTGTGGAAATCTCCTAGAGTCTTACTTAACTCTGTTCTCAAAACAACCCACCTGCAAGATTTTGAAAACAACCCACCTGCAGGGTCTTAATTAGCTTCATTCCCATAATAGCCCAGGTCAGCCTGACCCAACCCTTGTAGCCTGATATAGCCATCATCTGCCCTGCTCGTGTGTAGCTAACTGCCTCTCAAAAATACTACATTCGAACCTTTTACCCTTAAAAATTTGGGTTATATATCTTTTCTAATTTATTTATTTATATTCAGAATAGGAATTCTTTGTTGGTTATGTTTTAGAAATATCTTCTTCCAGGCTCAGTGCCCGTAGCTCAGTGAGTAGGGTGATGGCCACATACGCCAAGGTGGAGGATTTGAGCCCGGCGTGGGCCTGCTAAACACCAATGACAACTGCAACCAAAATAATAATAATAATAATAATAATAATAATAGGTGGATGTTGTGGAGGGTGCCTATAGTCCCAGCTACTGGGGAGGCTGAGGCAAGAGAATTCCTTAACACCAAGAGTTTGAAGTTATGGTGAGCTGTGATGTCATGGCTCTGTATGAAGGGCGACATAGTGAAGCTGTCTCAACAAAAAAAAAAAAAAAAGAAAGAAAGAAAAGAAATATCTTCTCCCAATTGGCGGCTCAAATTTTTACTCTCTCAATGGGGTATTTTTGACAAACCATTTTATGAAGTGTAGCTTATTAATATTTTCCTTTATGGTTATATTCTGTTGAATAAATCTCTGCCAATCTCAACGTTAAAGATTCTCACGTTACTTTTACAACACGCCTACTGTGACGGGGTGGAGGGGAATACTTTGCACAGTTGGTACAGGGGCTAATCCACTTTTACAATTCTTTTAGATGCATTATTCTGACGTTCCAGCAGATGGCGGTGTTGCAATACATAAAGTAGATGTTAAAAATTTTAAGATTTGATTGTTTTTAAGAGGGCTATTCTAAAGTTATTTTTTTCTGTTTTGTTTCTATAGAATAAGACATATAGAGTAAAAATATTAACTTAAATTATACTTTTAGATGTATGTGGGTTAGAATTCTAACAGTGAACAGGCATTGATTAGACTTTTCCCCAAGGAGAGGAGGTAACAAGAAATAAAGTCGGGTGGGGTTAGAGAGAGAAGAGCAGAAGGAACCAGACTGGGGAAGGAGGGCATCGCAAGTGTCATTGCTTTGCAAGTTCACTCACCAGGACGACAACAGGCTGGGGACTTAAACATTTTAGGTCCCAGGTCTAGTTTCAGTTTTTAAAAAATCACAGAGATACGTTTCATCATGGCTATATTTGGGGAGAGAGAGTATGTTTTGATACCCATAATTTGTTGTGCTTTCATTATTCTCCAGATAAGTAAAGTTTGTATTTAAAAACTCGAGTTCTTAAATCACATATTTAATCCACAATGACAGTATTAAAAATGGTTCCAGATTCTTCTATTCTTTTATTAATTTTTTTAGCCTTTCTGTAAAGTGAGGATCTAGCTAATCCCTACATTTTTCTAGCTCCAAAATTTTAACATTCTTTTTCCTACTTGTAACGTGAATGCTTTACTTTTCCAGAAAAATGGGAGATAGATCCATCTGAGTTGGCTTTTATAAAGGAGATTGGAAGTGGCCAGTTTGGGGTGGTCCATTTAGGAGAATGGCGAGCACATATCCGGGTAGCCATTAAGGCCATCAATGAAGGCTCCATGTCTGAAGAGGATTTCATTGAAGAGGCTAAAGTGATGATGTAAGTATACACAACACCTAAATAAAGGCTACATGATGTGCTGGTGTCAGAGAAAGAACACGGACAATGGAGTCAGCCACACCCTGGATTTGTGCCCCAACTGTGCCCAAGCTGATGGTATAACCCTGGCACATTATCTGACCTTGGTGTGATCTGGGTGAGTTACCTGACATTTCCAAGCCTCAATTTCCTCATCTGTAAAATGGAGATAATTGTACGTATCTCACTGAGTCAATGTGTGTATTAAATGAGATAATCTGAGCAGCGCCTGTGGCTCAGTGAGTAGGGCACTGACCCCATATACTAAACCTGGCCCTGACCAAACTGCAACAAAAAAATAGCCAGGCGTTGTGGTGGGTGCCTGTAGTCCCAGGTACTCAGGAGGCTGAGGGAAGAGAATCACCTAAGCCCAAGAGCTGGAGGTTGCTGTGAGCTGTGATGGTACAGCACTCTACTGCGGGTGACAAAGTAAGACTCTGTCTCTAAAAAAATAATAATAAAAATAAAGAAAGAAATGAGATAATCTATGAAAGTTATAAGCAAGTATGTCTTTTTGAGCTCAAGAATAGGTGCTTCATAAATGCTCTTTTTCCCCCCTTCCTATACTGCATACCACTTTTTTTTGGGGGGAGGGGCAGAGTCTTACTCTCTGCCCTGGATAGAGTGCTGCAGCATCATAGCTCACAGCAACTTCTTGGGCTCAGGCGATCCCCTTGCTTCAGCTAGCTTTCTGAGGGTCTCACTTTTGCTCAGGCTTGTTTTGAACTCCTGAGCTCTGGCAATCCACCAGCCTCGGTCTCCCAGAGTGCACCACTCATCTTTGGAAATGGCATATCCCAGTGGGCAAAAAGATTTAATGTTTTTGTAAGGATAAAGTATTTGTTTTCAGAGAATTTAAGAATCTTCAACTTTAAAAGAAGCTGCTCTTTGTAGACAAATAGGCACTGCTCTTACTTCTGTGATTTTCTGGAATGACTTTTGATCCAGTTGAACTGGTAGCTGTGTTTACCACTATACCTTGGGCTGGACCAGAATAGTTTGATACAGTTCAAATCCACATTCTTTAAATATTTGTCCAACGTTTAGAGGAGCACTGATGCGGTGAAGAAGGAAAACAACAGGTGGCATTATTAGGTTGTGCTCTGTTTTTCAGAGCAATTATTTCTGACTCAAACTTGTAGACCCCAAATGGAAAAACAAGCAACAACCAAAGGCAATTAACTGCATCCATTCTCCTTCAAAGGTAGAGCAATGACTTCTCTTGAAACTTTCAACCATAGTCCCAAGGTCCTATCAAAATATCCTTTCCATCAACTTATAATAGAATGAAGTTTGGGGGAACTGCCACAGTTTTCTGTGACATCAGCTTCCCAATGATGTTTTTGGGTCCCCAGGTCTGAGTCACCTATCTCTGGCTGGCCTTTGCTCCCTGTTACCATCTGCTTCCGACCATGGTCTTCTGGTGTCTGAAGCACAACAATTGTATTCCTGTGTGTTGGATTTGACAGGCATACTAAGAAAAGAATACATGGAAGATATGATGTGGGGAGAATTAAAGCCATATTCAAATCCCTGTCAAACCTGAAATAATTAGGGATGTGTATTGTCATGAAAGGATTCTTGAAAGATATAAACCTGATTGGGAATTTAAGGTCAAGATCTTTGAGAATGATCTCCGAGTACAACAGAAGGTGTGTGGAGTGTGGGGGAATAGAAACAATTTATAAGGGAAGGAATGAGGCCAAGAGCTTATTTTTAAGTCAGGTCAGATAATGTGTTCTTGAGTTTGAAGGTGGATTATTTTTTCCTGATTTTTCAAAAGTGAGGCAAGAAGAGTTCCATTTTAATATTCTACCAGAGATAATTTATCTTTTTTTTTTTTTTTTCTTCCAGTTTTTGGCTGGGGCTGGGTTTGAACCCACCACCTCTGGTATATGGGGCCGGCTCCCCACTCCTTTGAGCCACAGGCGCCGCCCATCTTTAAAATATTTAAATAGCTGACATGCCTTGAGCTCCATTTGCCAAGTGTATACAGCTTTGCGCATAATACCTCCTTCCTATAAGTGTGCAGTTGCAACATCAGCTCTTCCTGGAGATGTCCCATGACTATCCTATTTAGGTTGGCACACCCATCGCTCCAGGGCTTCAGGTGCATTACCCTACATTAGTTTCATCAAAGTACTTGTCACTCTTATTGGACAGAGGGGTCTGGCTGCCTGTCACTGTCAGCCAGATACAGACTGGGATTACATACAACAGTTTATTGTCAGAAGGCCAGCAATTCTGCAGAACAGGGAAAGTAGCCTCTCAAATCTGTTCAGCCTCAGTTAAAATTCTAATATTTCTTGTAATGAAATACAAGGAAACAAACCTAGAAAATATTTACTTTACAACAGCAAAGCAGTGTTCACTCTAACAATTTAACATGTTTAAACAACAGGAAAGCAACCTTCACTCTAACAATATAGTAGAAAAAAATAACCTTTACCTTAACAAAACATCTAAGAGCATCATCAAAGAAAACAACATGAAAGTAACTTCTCTAACAATGGTTACTGTCTATGTGTGGTTACCTCCTACAAAGCCTTTTGAGACAAATAGGGGGAAACCTTAACTAGATAATCCAGGAAGGTGTGTGGGGGAGGCTGAGCAGAGGAGGTCAGCTGCCCTGCTTGGTCTCAGTTTCTCAACTCCATCCTGCAGGCCACTTTCCTGGCTTCAACCCTACTGGGAAGCTTCCTGGGCAGTTGTTTCATTTCTCCCTTGGTGGAAGGCAGCTCATACTAACAGGCCCTTTATCTATGTCACTTGTTCAACCTGCTGAGTGCCTGAGATGATTAGCCTGTAGTTGATGCTCAATGAACACTTGTGGATTATTGAATTTGTTGATTAATCCACAATTCTACAAAGTAGAGTCTACTAAGCCCCCAAATTCAGGGGTGAGAAAAAGGAAGTTTAGAAAGCTTCTGTAATTTGCCTACAGTTTCATAAGAAGACATGGTTAAGAGTTTCTAATTGAAATCCAAGCTATGAACTGTCTGGGTACAAAGCCCATGAGCTCAACTAATGTAATAATCAACAAACATTTACTGGGAAACTAATATATGACAGATCCAACAATTTTACTGTAGTCGCCATAACTGTAAACCAAAATGTTGTCCCCTACATAGATTTTCCAATGAAGCAGAAGAAAAACCTTAAATAGCCTAAGTGGGGGCCATGCTCATGGGCATCTGCTAAAGATTATTTAGAAGCATGAAGGAAAACCAGTCTATTTCTCTTAGACAACTGCAGCCCATAAAATCCTTTTAAACGTTTTATCTCGTATTTTACCTTGGTTTATACTTTCTATCTTCCGTTCATTCACATGATCTCACTTAATATTCATTAGAATTAGAAGACCAAATTTTACTATCAGAATTTCATGCCTGAAAAAACTGAGGTTAAAAAGTTTAAACAAGTTGCTTTAGGTTAACGCAGCCAATAGGAGTCAAAGCATCAGCTTGAACGAAGGCCTCTCCATCAGGCGGACTGACTTGGTAGGCCTTTCATTTTAGTTGTTGAGCTGTGAGTTTGAGTCTGTGGATGCATCTTGTTAATATTAAGGCATTCAATGAGAGACAGGCGAACTCATAACATTTATGGTAATAAAAACATGTGTTACACAAACACATTTAACTTCTCCAAGAACTTTTTCATGTGTATCTCATGTCATTCATCATGTCCACGTTACTGTGTCTTCAGAGTAAACTATTTTAGGTTTGAAAGAAGAGCTTTAAAATTTTATATTCATATTACAAAGAATTAAATAAAGACCGAAAACAGCCTTTTCCTTTTTGCCTCCTCCTTCCAATTTTTTTCCTAGGGGCAATTAATTAATAACAAAGGTTTTTAGCTATACTCTTACCCCCTAGTATTTAAATAAAGTATTTTTTATTATTCATATTAAGTACTTTAATTAATAATATCATAATAAATTAAATATCATTTTAAAATCGGAACATGTGGAAAATAAAGGAAGAAAATTTACCTATTGTGTCTCCTGACCCAGTCAACTATTTCCCTTCAGCTTTTATTCCTCCTGTCAGGTCTTTAATTGTATAGAACCTTTATTTCTGTTTAAAAAGACAAAATTCCAAGAAGGTAAATGAACAGAGAGTTATTAAAAGTAAAGTAGATCAGGTAAAGAAGGGGGACTCAGCAAGGAGAAGAAAAGGAAACTCAGAAGGGTTGAAGGGTAAATTTTGAGCAGCACTTTGAATGCTCTGAGACCTCACAAGGGAATGGTCAGAACGTCAAGTGCAGCGGGCTGGGAAGGCCCCAGCCCCCCATGCCCATGTCTGTGTCCAGTCCTGCACAAACATAAATTGCATTGCAAACTCTTGCGAAAATATCCACGATTAATAGCTTGAACTAGAAATGATTTATTTCCCAAGGATTTGATAGCATCTCATATAGTTTTGTTAAACAAAATACAGTCTCAATGGCATCGTTCAGCTTACTTACAGTCATTCTTTTAACAAATGTCCATTGCTGACTGTGCTCTAAGCACTGGAAGTGTGGTGATAAATAGGGCAGTAAGCACCCGCTCTGGTGGAGTTTATCTGGGTACATATTTTAGTGGAGGGCTGGGAAGGAAGTCCGGCAGCAAACCAAGAAATACACAGCAGTTATCACTTCTAAAAGAAGTAAGGAGTAAGCCCGGAAAACATAAGGATGTGGCAGAGAGGTAAGGGGTGACCTGGGGGCCCAATTCGCTTGGATAGTCAAGGAAAATTGGGAGCATTTGATCAGCTGTAGGTATAACACAGGTCATGCTCTGTTCAACAATCGTGTTCCAGAGGCTTACAAAATGAAGAGGAGGAAAATCGAATTGTCTGAGTAGAACTGGTGCCCATAACGTTCTGTATGCATGCTGACTCTGGAAGTACTGCTGAATTCTTTTTTTTTTTTCAGTTTTTGGCCAGGGCTGGGTTTGAACCCGCCACCTCTGGTATATGGGGCCGGCGTCCTACCCCTTTGAGCTACAGGTGCTGCCCATACCCCTGAATTCTTAACCCCTCTTCTCAGCGCACGGGCGGCAAGGAAATGGCTCTACTTTCTCTGTGGCTGGGTTGATTTTTATCTTGTTCTGGTAATGAACATGATTTACAAATGGTAAAGAGTGCCAGTTGTGTTCAAACTGCCAAACGATCCTGCTGACTTGTCCAGTGTTTTCCTTCCACAGGAAACTATCTCATTCAAAGCTAGTTCAGCTCTATGGGGTGTGTACCCAGCAGAAGCCCCTTTACATCGTGACGGAGTTCATGGAAAACGGCTGCCTGCTTAACCATCTCAGGGAGAGAAGAGGGAGGCTGAGCCAGGGAGAGCTCCTGAGCATGTGCCAGGACGTCTGTGAAGGAATGGAAGTTCTGGAAAGAAACCGCTATATTCATAGGGATTTGGTAAGTATAGTACAAATCCACTTATTATAATACTTTTATGTATTATACCTGTTTTCCAGAAGGATGTGACAATTGCTTTCAATATTCTGAGTAATGTATCCTTTGGCTTAATTTTTAAACATGCTCCTATTCATGCAATTTGTTGTTGGAATGTAACTTTTATTTTTAATTGCCCATCGGTGCTGTAGCCAAGTAAGGTTTTATTCTAAAAATGCCTTGAACTAATTCACCACTCAACCAATCAACTAAAACTGATTCGCTTTCCTTCCCTCCCTTTTTCCTTCTCTTCTTTCTTCTTTTTGTGTCCTGAATGTTTAGTGTATGCGGAAGACCACTCCGGGCATGGGGTACAGGGAGAAGAACAAATCCCAGTGGTTCGCAGGCTGGGGGGAAATTGTCCCCAGGGAGAGGTGGTCTGGCCTCAACAGTACTGCAAGAGCATTATAGGCATTATTAAGGAACCGAGACATGCTAAATTATTGTTTTCTGTAATGCTCAGAGCACTCCTACTTAAAAAAATTATCTTGTTCCAAACCAAATGCTAATAGTGCTTCTTCCCTGGGTGGCTACCTGTCCTTCAGCAATACTCTGGTCAGGTGTGCTGGAAGCCAGGTGACTTTTAGGTGACAGTATCAGGGATTTCTCACAGAATTCTCAAATTCCCGTATATGTTAGTTTTTAGAATTAGAAATGAGACAAGAAAGGCTCTGTCCATTCCATATTTGTTCATGGTAGTCATACTATTCCTTTCTTTTCTTTCTTTTTCTTTTTCTTTTCTTTTTTGAGACAGAGCCTCAAGCTGTCGCCCTGGGTAGAGTGCCGTGGCATCACAGCTCACAGCAACCTCCAACTCCTGGGCTTAAGCGATTCTCTTGCCTCAGCCTCCCGAGTAGCTGGGACTGCAGGTGCCACCACACCACCCGGCTATTTTTTGGTTGTAGTTGTCATTGTTGTTTGGCAGGTCCAGGCTGGGATCGAACCCTCCAGCTCTGGTGTATGTGGCTGGTGCCCTAGCCACCTGAGCTATAGGCGCTGAGCCCATATTATTCCTTTTATGTCCTTTCTTGTCTCATTTCTAATTCTAAAAACTAACATATATGGGAATTTGAGAATTCTGTGAGAAATCCCTGATACTGTCACCAAGAAGCAACCTGGGGCTTCTAGCACACCTGACCAAAGTGTTCACCCATTCAGGCTGGAATATTTTGGGGAGAGAAAGGAGGCATAGTTACATTGGCCAACAGTCATGATATTTTATTATTTACTGCTTTGTGTACTAGCTAATTGTTATGATGTTTATACAAACACTAAAGTCTAAACTCTTTAAGATCAAGGCCTAGACTTCTGAGATGCTGTATAGTGCAGAGAACACCAGTTCTAGAGCAGTGGTTCTCAAAATTCAAACCTTAGTGTGTGTTAGAATTACCTGGGAGCTTTTAGAAAAATCACAATACCCAGGCCACACCTCAGACCGATCAAATCAGAATTTTGAGGTGGAGGGGAGGGTGTGGAGGGTGGAATTCAAGCATCAATATTTAAAAACAACTCCCTTGGTGAGTCACAGAAGTAGTCAAAGTTGAGACTCACTGCTCTAGCACCAGACTCCCTGGGTTGAAATCTGGCCTGGGTTTCTTACTAGCTGGGTGACCGTAGGCAAGCTGGTTGAACAGTGAAGTGGAATCACAGCAGCTTCCCCGCATAGGTTGGTTGGAGGATCGCACGAATTAACAAACAGTGCCCAGCACAAAGAAGAACTCAGCGGTGCTGACTGCGGCATTACAGAGACAGGCCATTGTTTTTCATCCCTCCTGGCACATTCCCCTGAGTCCAGCCCCTCGGCACTGCGAGCCAGTCACTAAATGGGTGGGTGTGGATCAGTTCTGCCTCGCTCACCTGCCTCATCTCGGCAGGTTGGCCTTCCTGTTCAGGACGGGGTGACGGTCCTGGTCATCCTATTCACTCTAGGAGGACAGGGTGACAGCTCTGGTCATCCTATTCACTCCAGGAGGACAGGGTGACAGTCCTGATAATTCTATTCACTCCAGGAGAACAAGGTGACAGTCCTGGTCATCCTATTTGCTCCAGGAGGACAGGGTGACAGTCTTGGTCATCCTATTCGCTCCAGGAGGACAGGGTGACAGTCCTGATAATTCTATTCACTCCAGGAGAACAAGGTGACAGTCCTGGTCATCCTATTTGCTCCAGGAGGACAGGGTGACAGTCCTGGTCATCCTATTTGCTCCAAGAAGACAGGGTGACAGTCCTGGTCATCCTATTTGCTCCAAGAAGACAGGGTGATAGTCCTGGTCATCCTATTTGCTCCAGAGGGCTTCTCGCAGGTCGTCCCATTCCCGGTTTCTCTCGATGGCTCACTTTCTTTTGCATTCTATTTTTATCTGCTTATGTGCCACTTACAATGCATCAGCTGACAATGAGTCTTTCCTGTCAAGGCCTTTTCTTGTCATTTGGCCTTGGGATCATTGCTGGTACTGCTGGCGTCTTCCCAGAATGGCTCCTTCTGGCTTACCTTCAAAAGTTTCTCTCTTTGTTACTAGACTAATCCAACCCCAAATTAGCTGAAAAGAGAAAAATCCTATTAGAGAGCTCAGTGCCATGAAGCTAAATAACCAAATCAATGGTTTTCTTGACTACGTTGCTGAAAATGGACTGTTTTGGCCTCAAATCCATCATCTCTGCATTAGATAATACCCTCTTTCACTCACTGTGGTAATGTTCAGAATTATAAAATTATCACTGCAAATAGTTATATTCAGTGAAATGTGATATTTAAAATATAAGTTCTCAAAGAAAGATGGAGACTTTACCTCTTTCATGTTTACATGGATGGAGCTGGGACATATTCTTCTTAGTAAAGTATCTCAAGATTGGAAGAAAAAGTACCCAATGTACTCAGCCCTACTATGAAACTAATTTATGGCTTTCACATAACCCAGTTATAACCTAAGTATATGGGGAAGGGTGAGAGGGAGGGGAGGGAGGGGGAGGATGGGCGGAAGGAGGGTGATTGGTGGGATTACACCTGCGGTGCATCTTACAAGGGTACATGTGAAACTTAGTAAATGTAGAATATAAATGTCTTAACACAATAACTAAGAAAATGCCAGGAAGGCTATGTTAACCAGTGTGATGAAAATGTGTCAAACGGTCTATGAAACCAGTGTATGGTGCCCCATGATCACATTAATGTACACAGCTATGATTTAATAATAAAATAAAATAAAATAAAATATAAGGTCTCAATTTTATTACCTATTAGAGATCTCAAAGTACAAAATGACCATGCCTTATCTCTCATGTAGTTTAGCCTTTCTTCTTTTATTTATTGAAATAAGTAGAAAATACACACTAAATTTTTGTGCCAAGATTCATAGTTTACCACCTTTCAGATTGAATTAATCTCCATATTTATCAAGGATAGTTCTTGAGAAAGACTAAACATTTAAAAAATAATAGTGTTAAAATTTCCTTTTAGTTTTTCTTTTTTCTTTGAAGAACCATGAAAATCTATAACGTGAGGGCAGACTACCAAATCATATATACCATTGATAGACGTTACTATAAAAATAACTTGCCTGTCTACACGGAGAGGTAGTGTGGAGCCAAATAAACTCAGGAAAAGGAGAATGGAAGCTCTCGAAAGAAAAACATGTATTGAAACTTGGATTCTTTTCTTCTTTCTATAGGCGGCAAGGAATTGTTTGGTCAGCTCTACATGCATAGTAAAAATTTCAGACTTTGGAATGACGAGGTACAGATTGTCTGTCTGTCTGTCTTGTTCACTCATAAAGAGACTGTTAAATTTATCTACTGACAAACTGAAGATGCTGCTGGCTTTGGACTTCTCTGAGGGAAGCGTTGGTGTGGTTGGCTGTAGGGCCTGCTGACCCACTTTGAATTTTAGGACATGTACCAATTTTAGCTATGAGTAAACATTGACTGTGGGCTATTCTCATCTTTTAGGTCAGAATAGGATCCCATTCCCTGGACACATCCAAACCATTCCAGGAATCTTTCTGCCTTTCCTTGGCACTCTACCTGGCAGAGAGGGCACAGCTTCTGTTTTGAATCCCTCCAACCTCTTGTGGGAATAGGAGCTTCCTTCCCTGTTATGTGTCCTGGACAGCCCTGATAGGGTACAGGGTGCAGGACCCTAACTCAGCCAATCACTGATGTCTAGCACAGTGGTTCTCAACCTTCCTAATGCTGCAACCCTTTAATACAGTTCCTCATGTTGTGGTGACCACCAACCATAAAATTATTTTCGTTGCTACTTCATAACTGTCATTTTGCTACTGTTATGAATCGTAATGTAAATATCTGATATGCAGGAGACCCCCAAAGGGGTTCTGACCCACAGGTTATGAACCGCTGGTAGCACTTGCCCCCTTCCCTTCTATTTCCCACCCCACCCAGCTAAAGGATCTTTTTTTAGATGGATGGATGGACAGTGTGGTGCTGAGATCTCACTCCCATCCAGGGTGCATATTCCCAGATATTTTGTGAAGAGCTTAGACTTTAGAAACTCAAAATCTATAGCAAATGACTTTGCCACCCTTTTTTGGGTATTATTCATTCTTTACTGATGTAGAATGATTTCTGATTGAATAAAAGGCTTAAAGGTGGAGTAAGGTGTAGTACATGAAAAAAAGAAGTGAAAGTGTTGGGGCTGTGTTAATAAATAATTGGAAAGTATTATCTTGCATGCTCAAGGGGCAACAAGCACAATTAGTTATTATTTCTTCTTTCCAGATTCCCACCCTTGGACATTCTTGCATATAAGTCTCAAAAAAGGGAGAGGGTTCAATTTTTTTTAAGGCGATGGTAGTTATTTCTGATTTCTTTCCCTATAGGGCCATTTTAATGCATTAGAGATTTTTCTCATCAAAAGTATTTACGCGGCTCAGACCTGTAATCCCAGCACTTTGGGAGGCTGAGATGGGAGGATCGCTTGAGCCCATGAGTTTGAGGTTGCTGTGAGCTATGATCATGCCCTGAATTCCAGCCTGGGTAACAGAGTGAGACCACATCTCTGAAAAAACAAAAAAGCATTATGTTTCTATACTGTTACCTTCTACCCTTCTCTTTGCCCCACTAAAAAATATGTAAATGGAAGAAAATATTGCATCTGACTTTGAATTAATTTTTTTCTATTATAAGAGTTGTCTTTCATTTATCTTTTATTTCCTTTTCATAACTTTGGTTGTTAGGGTTCTTAGCATGCTTCTATATAGAGTTAAGAGTTTATCATAACTGACTTAGTGAATAGTGAGCCATGTTTTATTTTGTTTTGTTTTTGAGACAGGTAGAGTGCCCTAGGTAGAGTGCCGTGGTGTCACAGCTCACAGCAGCCTCAAACTCCTGGGCTTAAGCGATTCTTTTGCCTCAGCCTCCCAAGTAGCTGGGACCTATAGGCACCTGCCACAATGCCTGGCTATTTTTTTGTTGCAGTTGTTTAGTTGGCCCAGGCCGGATTCAAACCCACCACCCTCGGTATATGTGGCTGGCGCCATAACCACTGTACTACAGGCACTGAGCTGTGAGCCATGTTTTGGAATTCTATGAGTTTTGGAAACCCAAATTAAATAAACATAACTAAGACTAGGTTTGGGGAGGAAACACTCTACAGCACACTCTCACATTGCGCTAACACGAACAGAATGGGGTATACCACCTTTCTGGGGTAAAATACTTTGTCTTTTATAAAAGCAACTCGGAATTAACCAGAGGGATTTGCAGTAAGTAGAAATTGGAGGTAATCAACACAATGCACTTTGAATCTGATGACCTTAGGTACGTTTTGGATGATGAATATATCAGTTCTTCTGGAGCCAAGTTCCCAATCAAGTGGTCTCCTCCTGAAGTTTTCCATTTCAACAAGTACAGCAGTAAATCTGACGTCTGGTCGTTTGGTGAGTGCGTTTGCTGTTTGTTTGCTGGAACTTGATTTCATAAAACGGGAGGATTTTAAACTTTGATTCCCTAATACGATGTAGCATTTTTAAAACGTCTTTTTGTAACTGTGCTTGTTCTTCTGTAATATAAACACATCCCGACTGTCTTTGCAGTTGGCATCCTGTGTCTTCTTAAATAAATCTGCCTTTTGGAGCTTCTCCTTCCCTAGTGAGCCCTTGCTATACAACCATAAGGGTCTACTGATCTAGAAAATAAAGTTAGCCAACTTTTCCACATCATAGAAGCTTGAAGGATAAATGATCATACAATGTCATTGAATTTAGCATAATTAGTATACTTCATTGTCTAACTACTAAGCAGCTTGGCCATTTTCCAACGGTTTAGTTGATAACTTGAATTTAAAACCTGGGTTAAAAAATGGCATCACCTCATTTATGTCATTACCTTCAAATTTTGTGGAATTTATACATAGGTTTCCTTGGGACCTGTCATTTGATATTAGTTAATATTTATATTAGGTAATGTTCTTCATTGAGAAAGAAACACTGTAGACCCATGTCCCATAGAGTTTGTTTCTTGAGTTGATTTTCAAAAACTGGACAATAAATGCACAACTTTTATTGTCTATAATAAGGTTAAGCTTGTGTCTTGGTCTCATTAACTCTCTTTGGACAGGCGATCATTTCAGCAGGTGACATTTGAAGCTCTACTGGAGAGCAGTTAAGTTGTAAGACCACTTCCTAGAGACCGTTGGATAGAAATACCGATAGGGTCTCATCCAGTGGTTGCAGAACAATTCGAACTCTCTGAGTGTTATCTGGTTACTCGTATCTCTTTGTCACTAGGCATAGGGACTGGTCTTATTACTATTGAATCCTCTGTCCTTAGCCTAGGCCTGGTGCCTCTGATTAATAATAATAAGTTTTTATAGAATAAGTGAATAAATATAAATCAGAAGTTCTTGAAGGAGTTTCTCCAATCAATCCATCAGGATTATTGAACACCTACTTAATGTAAAGAATCATTTAGATGCTCAGGGGTGGTACCTAGCAGGCTAATTTTTTAGTGAACAGAGGGGACATATGCCATCCACTGGCTCTTAGCTGTAGCAGGCAGCAGGTACTTACACAATTCTGTCATTTTCTATAAAATGGCAGAAAGAGTCATTGATTTCAGGGTGTGGGGACATGAACAGTATTTAAAAATGAAAATGCTGTCAGCGTTTTCTTTTAATAGGGAGGCAATCAAGACCAATAGAAAAAGAAAGGATTTGTTTTCACTTGGATTATTTTCAATTTAGAGACATCTTCAGAAACCAAAGTGCACACAGTCATTTCCTAGATAGAACTGCTCTCATTCTGTGTGACTGTAACTCAAAGGCTGGAGGAGAAAAAGAGCACCTTATATTCTGTTTCTGTAATTCCAAGTAATCATTTCTCTCCAATTCCTTGTGCACTTTATTTGCAGGAGTTTTAATGTGGGAAATTTTTACAGAAGGAAAAATGCCTTTTGAAAATCAGTCAAATTTGCAAGTGGTGGAAGCCATTTCTAAAGGATTCAGGCTGTATCGGCCTCACCTGGCACCGATGTCCATCTATGAAATCATGTACAGCTGCTGGCATGAGGTATGTGACCCTGACTTCCCTGCGAAGGTTGGCGGTCCCAGCCTCTGAGTGCAGATCTGATTACCTCAAACATTACCCTAGGACTCCACTGTGGCAGAAGAAGTTGTCCACTTCTCGGTAATAATCCCGAGACCCAGAAGTACCATTTCTATCTGAAACTCGGGCTACAAAGTCATGAATCCATTTTATTTTGAACAGTGGCCTTTTGTTTGAAGAATTCAGTACATTTTCCAAGTGTTACCTGCTTGAGATTGGTTCTCAAAGGACTCTTGATGTTACTAAAACCTCAGTGATTAGATGTTTTATTACCTTTAAGAACTAGTGGGTGAAAACTAAAGGGAGAGCCAGGTTGTTAAACTTCCACATTGAAAAGGAAGGTTGATGGGGTTTCTATTTACCTCACTTTACTTTCATTTGCCTTGTTTTTCAGAGGCTAAAAGTAATGGGTTTCATCTCTCTTGTGCACTTGAGACTCCCACTAGAGAGATAAAACCGGAATAGGAATGAAGGCAGAAGAACACCCGGATGGTCCACTCAGGAAGTGATCTCTTGGGAACCCAAGTTCTCTTTTTGTTGAAATGCCAAGCTTAAAAAATAAAGCCAGAGGGGTTTCTGTTCCACCTCTGTCTTTTTTGGGCTCTGACTTAACACACCCTGGCCCTTCTTATCGGACTCCCTTGTGACTTTTTCAGAGCTTTGCTCTCTTTCCAGCTGACAAGTTCAGCTAAGAAAAATTGAAGCTTGATGAGGATTTCCTCCTGGCCAAAGAAGAAATTACTTGATTTCTAATCCACAAACACTGGAAAATCCAGTATATCAAAAGCAATGTATTTGTTCAGATTCCAGAGAAGCATGGAATTTGTAAAGATCCCCAATGCATGAAAAGAATTTACATATGATTAACTGCTCCACAAGGAATCTTGAAAGACATTGAAAAATGTTAAGTGAGCTGTTAGTAGCAAACAGTGGTCTTAAGACCATCCTTGCAATACCAATGTGGGTGGCTCGGAAGTCTATATATGAAACAATACACATGTATATGTGTATATAATACTTCCTGAGATTTTGTATCTGTGGAGATGAGACAGGGAAGGGGAGGGATACACAGGATACTACTCCATAACCAAGTAAATGACATTAGTCTCAAATTCCAGTCAAAACATTTGTAATATTTTGGTTCTGTTGATTTGGTTGAAAAAGTGGATTTTGCCTATGGCTTTGCCTCTCGTGTGTAGGTGCCTGCAGATTCACACATGGTCGGTAGCCGTGGATAAACACATTCCATGGGCTCTGCCCACAAGAACTCAGCCTCTCTGAAAGCTCCACACTTCCTTCCTTCCTGGAGGGTCTCGGTGAGGATGCGCCAGTGTGCTGGCCTTATCTGCTGCTGTGTCATTTTTACTACTGTCCTCTGTTTATAAGCCACGGGGCACACCCCTGCTCTTCTTCCTCATGGACCCAGAGCCAAACCACGTCCCTTGGTAAAGTAGGAAAAATGCTCTAATCCTTGGCTCCATGGCCAGGGGTTCTGTTTCTGTAGACTGAGCCTTTAGACAGCACAGCCTGTACTCCAGGCTCTGCAAAGTCCTTCATAAAAACATGCCTTTCGCTTTCTGACTGAAATTCTTTCTATAGAGAATCAGGTACAGTAAATATTGGAGCAGCAGTTCTCAATCTGTGGGTCACGACCCCTTTGTAACAATGAAAATACATCTCGGCATTAGAAAGGTTGAGAACCACTGTTCTAGAGGCTGAGTTTGGGAGGCTGGCATTCTAGATCCCCTTCTCTCCCAGCCCCACTGTGTGTTCCTCAGACATGTCAGGCCATCCAGACAGATCCCTAGGGAGGTCTGTCCTGGAGAACTTTCTGCTGTGAGGGAAATGTTTTGTGGTTGCACTGTCCAACATGGCAGCCACCTCTGGCTATGGAGGACTTGAAAAATGGCCAATGTGGCTGAATAATTGAATTTAAACATTTATTTGATGTAAACTAACTTATGTGGCCACGTGTGGCTATTGTTTGCAGCTCTAGCAATTTTATTTTTGCATTGCGTTCTTCATTTTCATATTCTGAACTGCCAATCATGCCATAGTATGTCAACAAAGATATCTTTCTCTTATTCTTCTTTTCTTTTGGAGAACTAGCCTGGATTCAGGTCCCTGCCATCAAGTTTCAGAACTGGTGTCTCAGTGAGTCTTAAGCCAAGTTGACCAGCTCCATTTTTCTTTTCCAGAAACCTAATGGCCGCCCTACATTTGCTGAGCTGCTGAAGACTCTCACCGAGATTGCAGAAACCTGGTGACCTGAAACGGAACCAGAGGGTCATCTTGCAAGATTGTCACAAAAGGAAGTCCTGTGTGGGGTCACGGATGGTGAACATCTTTCTTTAGAGTTGCTGATTCTTAAAACTAGTGCAAAGATTATGGGCTTTTAAAACTTTTTATAGGACTATTCTAACAATGTGAGAGGGACTTCCAAACTCTTATTTTTCTGTAATATATTTCACATCCCATATGTGAAGAAGGGAAAAGGCTCTGCGGCAGCTTCCAGAGTGGCGGCTTTTCCTGAGAACAGCTCCAAGAGCCTTGAGGGGGCATGAAGAGCTGATCCTTCACAAGGCTGAGGAAATTTCCTTCTTGAAAGGGAGTGACAGTCATCATTTCAGTGGTGCATTGAAGAGGAAAATAAATTCTGTCACCTCATGGGACAAAGAAGCCTCCCCTGAAGACTTTCAAGCCTTTGAGCTGTATCGATCTTTATAGAAAATGGCTGTTGTAAATGATACAAATGTGAGCATTCTGGAAATGTCTTTTATAATCTTCTCATGTGTTATTTAATACATTATTTTTGTACATATTTGATTATTTTGGAAACCATTTCTTGCATTGCAGTTTTAAGCACTTACAGGGGAGATCCAAAGTTCCTCTTTGAACAGGTCCTGGTGACCTTTCTATTTCCAGGGATATCCACTATCAAGAAAATTCAGAATCTGATTTCAGTTCTGAGATTTTATACTTCGTACACGTGGGACTGGACAATTGAATAGTCCTTATTTTGTCACAGTACGTGTCTCCTCCTCTTATCAGGAAGAGGACTTGTTCTTTTTAAAAGAGGAGACAAAACCAAGATATCCTAGAGTAACATCCAGATCTATTAATCCTGAAGTCCAAGATTTTGAATTCAAGATGAAACAACCAGCAATCACAGTAAAACTTAATTTTGCATGCTCAGAAACTGATCTTTATCACTCTGAGTGCTTCAGAAATACCGTAGGAAGAAAGGTTTTGCAGAAAGCACAAATGTGATTTCCACGGTTTAACGTTCTTTGCACATTATCCCACCCTGCTTCACTGCTCGGGAGGAACTTGCGTTATGATCCTCACTAGTCTGAGTCTAAGTTGCTGGTTGTCAGTCACTGTGACTTTCAAATCATAATTTCCCTGCCCCAGGAATGAAATTTTTCAATATCAATGACACTCAATAAATGTTCATTATTTCTAATCAGTATGATGCCCAAGAAGAGATTTGGTAATTGAGGTGGGGGGCTCAGAAGCATTTGCATGAGATGCTGTGCTGTTTCCAAGACTATCACACTCCTTCTCTCGTGACTGATGCTACGGTGAGGAGCAACAGAGCCTCATATTACTGAGACTTTAATTCACATAAGATATGTGGAGTCTAGCTCAAGAGGGCATGAGACTATTAAATAACAAAAGCTGAGGGAGGAGAGGTTAATGTTATGACATAGGAATCATGGGTAGTCAGGTGACTTTCTGCTGTTGCTAAACTTAGAAGTCTCTAGTCCCTCCAAAAAGGAAAAAAGAAAGAGAACTCAAACCCTGGAAAGCCAGGACTGATCACAGAGCATTTGTGATCCTATGTATGTACAGAGCAGACAGTGACCCCAGAGGTAGATCATTCTAGGGGTCAGTACCTGGTCATAGCTGGGGCTTCTCATGCCATGGCGTGGTAGGCAAGCTCTACTCCTGTTTTTTTAATACTTCAGGAAAGTTTGAGGTACCAAATTAAGAGCAAAAATAATTGGAGCCATGTTCTAGGTAACAAAGACTCCAAATACTGTGTGAATTTTGAAAGTCTATGGAAAGAGAGTCACCACTCTCTGTCTAGGTAAGGGAAAAAAAATTATTAAAGAGGAAGTCACACAACTTCTCCTGGAAGAGAGCTAAGTTATGCAAACAGTATTGATACTAGTTATTGATATCAGGTCTCTGTGGGTAGTTTGAAGTAAGACAGTACAATATTTAAACAGCTATGCGTAAGAAATGAACAGGTTTAAAAACCAACAATCCCATACATCAATGGGGAAGAGAGATGAATAGAATCTTCTCCAAAGATGACAGACGAATGGCCAAAAAACGTATGAAAAAATGCTCATCATCCCTAATTATTAGAGAAATGCAAATCAAAACCACCCCGAGATATTATCTAACCCCAGCAAGAATGGCCTATATCACAAAATTGCAAAGCTGCAGATGCTGGCGCAGATGTGGAGAGAAAGGAACATTTTTACACTGCTGGTGGGACTGTAAACTAATACAACCTTTTTGGAAGGAAGTTTGGAAAACCTCAAAGAACTCAACCTAGACCTCCTGTTTGATCTTGCCATCCCATTACTGGGCATCTATCTAGGAAAAAAAGCCTTTCATTATAAAGACACTTGTACTAGGCTGTTTGTCACAGCCCAATTTACAATTGCTAAAATGTGTAAACAACCTAAATGTCCTTCAACCCAGGAATGGATTGGTAAGCTGTGGTATATGTATACCATGGAATGTTATTCAGCTATTAAAAAAAAAAAATGGAGATTGGGTGGTGCCTGTGGCTCAGTCGGTAAGGCGCCGGCCCCATATACCGAGGGTGGCGGGTTCAAACCCGGCCCCGGCTGAACTGCAACCAAAAAATAGATGGGTGTTGTGGCGGGCGCCTGTAGTCCCAGCTACTCGGGAGGCTGAGGCAAGAGAATCGCTTAAGCTCAGGAGCTGGAGGTTGCTGTGAGCTGTGTGATGCAACGGCACTCTACCCCAGGGCCATAAAGTGACACTCTGTCTCTACAAAAAAAAAAAAAAATGGAGATTTTTCAGCATTTGTACTAACCTGGATGGAGGTGGAACACATAATTCTTAGTGAAGCATCACAGAAATGGAGAAGTCTGAATCCTATGTATTCAACTTTGATATGAGGACAATTAATGACAATTAATGACACAGTGGGGCATGGGGGAAGGGGAGACCAGACAGAGAAGGAGGGAGTCGGTGAGGAAAAGGAAAAGAAGAAGAAAAAAAAAGACAAGAAAAGAAAATAGTGACTAATTCTCACATAAATTGGATTTAATTTTGACCAAAGTATATTACTTAAACATTAATTTTTAATTCAACTTGTTAATATGTTGTCTGGGTTATGCCATGCTCATTTATAAGTGAAATATGTTTGTAATTTCCCCTTTATAATAATATATTCTGTCCAATTTTAATATTAGGTGTATCCAGATCAAGTAGAATGATTTTGAAGTATTTCTTCTTTTTCTATTGTCTATAAGATTTGGCATGATCTGTTTTTTTGAAATTATCTTATACTTTTATTTATAAATATTAGTTGTCTATTTTTTGAGACTTTAAAAACATAATAATAAGAAGTTAATTGATGACTCCATACTGAATCTCAGAGTCAAAGCATTCAACAATAGACATACTCTTATTTGACATTGTGAATGTTACTTTCTTTGCATTATTATTATTATTGCTTAATATTTCGATGCGGCAATTCTCTGATTTCTTTTCTGAATGTATTTATGTTTGTTCATTCTTTACGAGGTTTTTGTTTCTAGTTCTTATCTTAAACGTTATTATCGTTATTAAATTTTAAGCCTCTTTAATTTTGTGAAGGCAAAAAATGGAAACCTAATAAACACATGTATATGTAAAAATAAAAATAAATAAATAAATAAAAAGAAATGAACGGGTTTGGGGGCTGGTTGCAGAGTCCTAAGAAAGAGAAGGTAGAAGGTCAAAAGACAGAGAGGAGGCTCAGAAAAATGGAATTTGGAGGCCAAGTAGAAGACATGATCATTGAAAAATAGCCTTTTGGCAAGATGTGATGCCACAGCACTCTACTGAGTGTGACAAAGTGAGACTGTCTCAAAAAAAAAAAGAAAAAGAAGAATAAAGGAGTTTTGTTTTCTTTAGTAAACTATTTACCGATGTGTAATCCATGGCCCCACCATTACATGGGTAGCATGTTTGGACTGGCAAGTAAACATATAAAATACGATAGCATTTAATCTAGCACTAAGTTGGCTTAGCTTCATGGGAGGTGCCCATACTTGCTGGGGACGAGGCCATAAGATGTGGAATTCTCCTTGATGCAATAATGCTCCTTCCTTTGTTTCCAACCAGTCACATAGGGCCACAGTTCACAGTCTCCCAGTCCATGTGCTACCCCACAGACTGTATTTTTCACAGTAAACAAAACTGGTGACCAGCCCTGGTACTCAACATTCCAGATTTGTCTTAACTTGGGTCATTTCTAAGGAATGGGTGCTGGGAGAAAGCAAAACTAAAATTTCCCAAGCAGGTGTAGTCTCAGAGAAAAAGGGTACAGTCTTGCTATTTCCTCCTTACTTGCACAGACATAGAGAAAAATTCAAACCATGTGGATAAGGCTTTATTAATATTTCCAGAGGGAACTATCTGTATAGCCAGACTCAGATCAAGAAATGGTATATTCCAGAAGCTATTCTAATTCTCTCAAGTCACTAACCCAAAAGTAATTGATAAACTGTTTCCAAAGTGATGGGTTAATATGGGCCATTTTTATCTTTCTATAAACCAAATCTTAGGTTATATTTTCTTGTGCCTGCCTTATTTCACTCAATAATGTGTTTATTTGAGCTATTTATGTTGTAAATATTTCATTTATTCCTATTTCTGCATTGTTTTACATTGTATAATTATTCCACACATGATTTATCTATTCTACTTTTGATGGACATTTCAGTATTTTCAAGTCTTTTTTTGTTGTTGTTGTTGTTTTTTGAGATAGTCTCACTCTGTCACCCTGGGTAGAGCACTGTGGCATCACCGTATCTCACAGCAACCTCGAACTTTTGGGCTCACAAGATCTTCTTGCCTCTTCCTCTCAAGTAGCTGGGATTACAGGCATGCACAATCATGCCCACCTTGTTTTTCTATTTTTAGTAGAGATGGGGTCTCGCTTGCTGAGGCTGGCCTCAAATAGCTGAGCTCAAATGATCTGCCCACCTGGGCTGCCCAGAGTGCTAGAATGTGAGCCACCATGCCCAGCATTCAGTTTTAATTATTAAAATCAGTGCTGCTGTGAACATTTTTCTGTAAGTCTTCTGGTGAAATTTTGTATGTCATTCTCTTAGGGATGTGCCTAGGAGTGGAATTGCGGGCCCAACCAGTATGTGTATGTTCAGCATTTGTACATAGTGCCAAACAATGTATAAACAATGCCTCCTAAGTGAGTACAACAAGGACACTGCCAGCAGCAGTGTGTGAGCGCTCCAGCTGCCCACATCTTCAGCCACATTTTGAAGTGTCCAGGCTGGTCATAAAAATGGCCAAAGGACTTGTAAGGATGAGGATGTCTTGTATTCACTTTTGTTTGTTGAGCTGTGCTATGATATAATCTCTACCTCCCACTATTTGTTGACAGCCCTGTGGTATGTCACAGCAGTTCTCAACCTGTGGGTCGTAACCCACAGGAACTGTATTAAATGCTCGCAGCATTAGGAAGGTTGAGAACCACTGTATAAAACAACATAAAATATGTAGTGTTTGGGAGGGTTAAAGTGATGTGAAGTGATAAAAGGGGAAACAATTAGACGTGAAATGCAAAGCAGGAGAGAACAATCCAAGATGGCGGCTGAGTAACAGCTGCCCTGCAATAGGGCACAGTGAGTCTGGGGAGATAAGACTCCAGGCTGGTGGGATCTGCCTATAATCATCCCTTTGAAGATACAGGGAGTCATCAAGGGACTTATGGACCCCAAGAGGAGGACAAAAACAGTGGAAAACTGGCAAGTGGTTGCTTGTGTTCGATCGACCTAATCCCACCGGCAGCCCACAAGTACAAGCAGCAGTGAGATCGCAAACAGGAAAGGCCTTACCTGTGAACTGTTTCGGTGTTTTTGGACTTGGCACTCAGTTGAACTGACTTGGGGAGAGCTTGAGCTTGAGTGAAGAACTTTGGGCATTGTCTAGGGCCCCAGACTGAGCCACTGAGCCAGACGGAGCTATTAGAGTTCGGCTGTGGGCTACAGGGAGCCATTGTGAGAGAACTGCCCCAGCAAGCTTTGCCCTCAGGGTCGCAGAGCAAGGATCAGATGGGAGCTAGTAACCTAGTGACTGAGCAACCTAAAGGGGGGGACTGAGTTGCCTTAAAGCCTTAACCCTCAGGGGCAGAGTGAGACCACTTTTGGCACACTGGAGCCTTGGGCTGTTGCCCTGGGTAGAGTGCCAGGGCGTCGCGGCTCACATCAACTTCAAACTGCTGGGCTTGGCACCACCTGGACCTCATAAGAGCTGCACTGTGACCTCAGACCTGCGACCAGCGCCTGCCGGGCCTCCACATGCCCTAACCTGGAACTGCTGTACCTCCTGTACCTCCCTACCTCCACACCAGCCTGCTCGTCTGGCCAGGGACTCTGGTAGCTGCATGCTCTCCGGAGCCCTTCCTGCCTCTGTGCAGAGCCCTTCTCCTGGCCAGAGACTGCTGGAGCCTTGGGCTCTCTGTGCAAAAGTCACTGGGCACCAGGCACTCCCAGAACCATGTGCACCACCTCCCATCCTCTTGCTAGAATCAGGTGTGTCAAACTCCGGAGCTGCTTCCACAACCAGAACTCCCTGGCTGGGGCAGCCCCAGAGGAACTACACAGGGTCATTCCCTACAAAGATCCTACAATAATAGAGTGATCTCACTGGGGTCTCATCTTGGAGAGATACCTCCCCAACTCTGAGGATGGAAAGAGGCAATGGTGAAAAACAATTATGAGGCGAAATCAACAGAAAAACTCTGGCAATATGAACAATCGGAGTAGATCAACTCCCCCAAGGATCAATGGGGCAGACACAGCACAAAATCCCATCCACAGACAAATAGCAGAGATGTCAGAAATCGAATTCAGAATCTGGATAGCACATAAGATCAAATTAGAATTCCAAGCAGTAACTCAAAAGATATCTCAAGAATTCAACAAATTCAAAGACCAAATGACCAAAGATTTCAACAAATTGAGACAAGAAGTTGCAGCCCTCAAAGATCTGAGAAACACAGTAGACTTCCTCAGTAACAGAATAGAGCAAGCAGAAGAAAGGCTTTCTGACATTGAAGACAAAGCTTTCGAATGCTCCCAAACTCTCAAAGAGAAAGAGAAATGGAGGGCAAAAACAGATCTCTCTCAGAGAGCTCTGGGATGATTCGAGGAAAACCAAAGTGGCTTCACAAGGCACAGAGTCTCTTCTCCATGAGATTATGAATGAAAACTTTCCAAACATGCCAAGAGATTCTGAAATTCAGATAGCAGACAGTTTCAGAACTCCAGCACAACTCAACGCAAATAAGACATCCCCCAGACACATCATAATCAATTTCACTAAAGCTAATATGGAGGAGAAAATTCTGAAAGCAGCCAGACAAAAGAAAACCATCACCTACAAGGGAAAGTATATTAGAATAACTGCAGATCTCTTTGCTGAAAGCTTTCAAGCTAGAAGAGGATGGTCATCGATTTTTAATCTACTAAAACAAAATAACTTACAACACAGGATTGTGTACCCAGCTAAACTGAGTTTCATTTATGACGGAGAAATTAAATACTTCAATGATATTCATATGTTGAAGAAATTGGCCATAACTAAACCAGCTCTCCAGGATATTCTCAGACCTATCCTCCATAAAGACCAGCATAATCCTTCACCACAAAAGTAAACCCAACCAGAAAATTCTGATCAAATTCCAACTTCCACAGTCACAAAAGGATTAAAAATGTCCACCGGTCTCTTGAAAGACTTATCAATACTCTCAATTAATGTGAATGGTTTAAATTGTCCCCTAAAGAGGCACAGGTTGGCTGACTGGATACAAAAACTCAAACCAGATATCTGCTGCATACAAGAATCTCATCTCACATTAAAAGACAAATATAGACTCAAGGTAAAGGGATGACCATCTATACTCCAGGCAAATGGAAAGCAGAAAAAAGCAGGCATTGCAATCCTATTCGCAGACGCAGTAGGCTTTAAACCAACCGAAATAAGGAAGGATAAGGATGGACACTCCATATTTGTTAAAGGTAATACACAATATGATGAGATTTTACTTATTAATATTTATGCACCCAACCAGAATGCACCTCAATTTATAAAAGAAACTCTAACAGACATGAGCAACTTGATTTCCTCCAGTTCCATAGTAGTTGGAGATTTTAACAGCCCTTTAGCAGTGCTGGATAGATCCTCCAAAAAGAAGCTAAGCAAAGAAATTCTAGATTTAAACTTAACCATTCGACATCTGGACTTAACAGACATCTACAAAACATTTCATCCCAACAAAACTGAATACACATTCTTCTCATCAGCCCATGGAACATACTCCAAAATGGACCATATCCTAGGCCACTAATCTAACCTCAGCAAATTTTAAAAAATAGAAATTATTCCTCGCATCTTCTCAGACCATCATGGAATAAAAGTTGAACTCAATAACCACAGGAACCTGCATACCCATACAAAAACATGGAAGCTAAACAACCTTATGCTGAAGGATACATGGGTTATAGACAAGATTAAGAAGGAAATCACCAAATTTTTGGAACAAAACAACAATCAAGACACGAATTACCAGAACCTCTGGGATACTGCAAAGGCGGTCCTAAGTAAAATTCTAGATTTTACTAGAAAAATTTATAGCACTGCAAGCCTTCCTCAAGAAAATGGAAAGAGAGGAAGTTAATAACTTTATGGGACATCTCAAGCAACTGGAGAGGGAAGAACACTCCAACCCCAAACCCAGCAGTAGAAAAGAAATAACCAAAATTAGAGCAGAATTAAGTGAAATCGAAAACAAAAGAATTATACAACAGATCAATAAATCCAAAAGTTGGTTTTTAGAAAAGATCAATAAAATAGATAAACATTTGGCCAACCTAACCAGGAAAAAAAGAGTAAAATCTCTAATTTCATTAATCAGAAATGGTAATGATGAAATAACAACAGAGCCCTCCGAAATTCAATAAATCCTTAACAAATACTACAAGAAACTCTACTCTCAGAAATATGAAAATCTGAAAGAAATTGACCAATACCTGCAAGTATGCCACCTACCAACACTTAGCCAGAACGAAGTGGAAATGTTGACAAGCTATATCAAGTTCTGAAATAGCATCAACTATACAGAATCTCCCTAAAAAGAAAAGCCAAGGACCAGATGGCTTTACATGAGAATTCTAACAAAACTTTAAAGAAGAACTAGGACCTGTATTACTAAACCTCTTCCAAAATATAGAAAAAGAAGGAACATTACCCAACACATTCTATGAAGCAAACATCACCTTGATCCCCAAACCAGGGAAAGACCCAACAAGAAAAGAAAATTATAGACCAATATCACTAATGAATATTGATGCTAAACACTCAATTAGATCCTGACAAACAGAATCCAACAACACATCACAAAAATTATACACCACAACCAAGTGGAATTTATCCCTGAGTCTCAAGGCTGGTTCAATATATGTAAATCTATAAATGTAATCCAGCACATAAACAAACTAAAGAATAAGGACCATATGATTCTTTCAATTGATGCAGAAAAAGCTTTTGATAATATCCAGCATTCCTTCATGATCAGAGCACTTAAGAGAATTGGTATAGAAGGGACATTTCTTAAACTAATAGAGGCCATCTACAGCAAACCCACAGCCAATATCGTATTGAATGGAGTTAAATTGAAATCATTTCCACTTAGATCAGGAACCAGGCAAGGTTGCCCATTGTCTCCATTGCTCTTTAACATTGTAATGGAAGTTTTAGCCATTGCAATTAGGGAAGAAAAGGCGATCAAGGGTATCCACATAGGGTCAGAAGAGATCAAACTTTCACTCTTCGCAGGTGATATGATCGTATATCTGGAAAACACTAGGGATTCTACTACAAAACTTTTAGAAGTGATCAAGGAATACAGCAATGTGTCAGGCTACAAAACCAACACCCATAAATCTGTAGTCTTTATATATACCAACAATAGCCAAGCCAAAAAAACAGTCAAGGACTCTATTCCTTTCACAGTAGTGCCAAAGAAGATGAAATATTTGGGAGTATACCTAACAAAGGTTGTGAAAGATCTCTACAAACCGAACTATGAAACTTTAAGAAAAGGAATAGCTGAAGATGTTAACAGATGGAAAAATATACCATGCTCATGGCTGGGAAGAATCAACATTGTTAAAATGTCTGTACTACCCAAAGCAATATATAATTTTAATGCAATTCCTATTAAAGCTCCATTGTCATATTTTAAAATCATGAAAAATTAATACTTCGTTTTATATGGAATCAGAAAAAACCGCGAATAGCTAAAACATTACTCAGCAATACAAACACAGCAGGAGGAATCACGCTACCAGACCTGAGACTGTACTATAAATTGATAGTGATCAAAACAGCATGATATTGGCACAAAAACAGAGAACTAGATGTCTGGAACAGAATAGAGAACCAAGAGACGAAGCCAGCTACTTACTGTTATTTGATCTTTGACAAGCCAATTAAAAACATTCAGTGGGGAAAAGATTCCCTATTTAACAAATGGTGCTGGGTGAACTGGCTGGCAACCTGTAGAAGATTGAAACTGGACCCACACCTTTCACCATTAACTAAGATAGACTCTCACTGGATAAAAGATTTAAACTTAAGACATGAAACTATAAAAATACTAGAAGAAAGTGCAGGGAAAACTCATGAAGAAATCAGTCTGGGCGAATATTTTATGAGGAGGACCCCCTGGGCAATTGAAGCAGCTTCAAAAATACACTACTGGGACCTGATCAAACTAAAAAGCTTCTGCAGAGCCAAGATCATAGTAAGTAAAGCAAGCCGACAGCCCTCAGAATGGGAGAAAATATTTGCAGGTTATACCTCCGATAAAGGTCTAATAACCAGAATCCAGAGAGAACTCAAACATATTAGCAAGAAAAGAACACGTCATCCCATCTCCGGTTCAGCAAGGGACTTGAAGAGAAACTTCTCTAAAGAAGACAGACGCACGATCTACAAACACATGAAAAAAAGCTCATCATCTTTACTCATCAGAGAAATGCAAATCAAAACTACTTTGAGATATCACCTAACCCCCGTAAGAGTAGCCCACATAACAAAATCCCCAAACCAGAGATGTTGGCGTGGATGTGGAGAAAAGGGCACACTTCTACACTGCTGGTGGGAATGCACACTAATACGTTCCTTCTGAAAGGATGTTTGGAGAATATTTAGAGACCTAAAAATAGACCTGCCATTCGATCCTATAATTCCTTTACTAGGTTTATACTCAGAAGACCAAAAATCACAATATAACAAAGACATCTGTACCAGAATGGTTATTGCAGCCCAAGTCATAATTGCTAAGTCATGGAAGAAGCCCAAGTGCCCATCCCACGAATGGACTAGCAAATTGTGGTACATGTATACCATGGAATATTATGCAGCCTTAAAGAAAGATGGAGACTTTACCTCTTTCATGTTTACATGGATGGAGCTGGAACCTATTCTTCTTAGCAAAGTATCTCAGGAATGTAAGAAAAAGTATCCAATGTACTCAGCCCTACTATGAAGCTAAATTATAGCTTTCAAATGAAGGCTATAACCGAACTATAGCATAAGACTGTGAAGAAAGGGCCAAGGGAAGGGGGAGATTAGGGTGGAGGGGGGGTAATGGGGGGGGCCACACCTATGGTGCATCTTAGAATGGGTACAGGCGAAACTTACTAAAGGCAGAATACAAATGTCTGCATAGAATAACTAAGAAAATGTCCTGAAGGCTACGCGTAACAGTTTGATGAGAATATTTCAGATTGTATATGGAACCAGCACATTGTACCCCTTGATTGCACTAATGTACACAGCTATGATTTAACAATAAAAAAAAAAATTACGTGGTAAAAAAATGCAAAGCAGAAGGAATTGAAAGAACTGTGAACTAAAAATATTCTGAAGGATGTGGGTTTCCCATGATGTATGGGATGGACACACACACACACGCACATGTGACTACTGGTATCCCTAATTCCTTTGTAGAGACTGTGGGTCTTTTTTTTTTTTTTTTTTGAGAGGGAGTCTCACTATGTTGCCCTGGGTAGGGTATTGTGGCGTCATGGCTCACAGCAACCTCAAACTCTTGGGCTCAAGCGATTCTCTTGCCTCAGCCTCCATTGCAGCTGGGACTACAGGTGCTGCCACAATGCCTGGCTCTTTTGTTGTTGTTGTCTGCTTGTTTAGCAGGCTTGGGCGGATTCAAACCCATCAGCCCCAGTGCATATGACTGGCGCCCTAATCGCTGAGCCAATACTGTGGATTTTGTGTTTTGTGAGAGACATTATAAGTTTGGCCAAATGAGTTTTAAGGCTAGCATTGGAGAAAGGTGCATTGCTTCACCTATAGAGAAACTAAAGAGTGACAGGTAGATGCAGGTACACCTGTAGGGAGGGTCGTGCTCGATGGCTGTAATAGACTGTGGGAGCAGGTGCGTTATCCTCCTAGGGTGTCCGTGATTCACCCTCCTCTTCCCTATTGTCCCTGGTTATTCAGCAGAATCTGTTGGGATCATGAATACTGTGTCTGAGTAGATTTTACTGGGAGTGTGAAGTGAAGAGGGTGTAGTTTCGGTCTGGTCCCACATAGTGTGGGCAAAAATCATAAGAATTGTGGCGCCTGTAGTCCCAGCTACTTGAGAAGCTGAGGCAAGAGAATCCCCGAAGCCCAAGAGCTGGAGGTTGCTGTGAGCTGTGATGCCACAGCACTCTACTGAGGGCGACAAAGTGAAGCTCTGTCTCTAAAAAAAAAAAATCAGGCAGAGGCCTGGGAGGCAGGGGAAACTCTAAGCACATAACCCTCCAGAGAAGGCTTTGGATATCCATCACTTGTGCAATTGCTACCCTAAAGTCGAGGTGAAGGTTGTTTCAGCTAATTTAACTGTATTTTGAGAATAGAAAGAACCCCAGCTTACATCTGGGGTCCAGACACTTCCCAGCAGCCTGTGATCAGAGACAGCAAGGGTAGGGGGACTCTTGCTAAACTGGCTTAACAGGATTCTAACTAAAGGATGGGGAATTTGATCTGGTATCACGGATGGGGGAATTCTTGATAAACCACCTTAGCAGGATTCTTGCTAAAGGCAGGCCAAGGATGGGTCTGAGATGAAGCCTAGTCAAGAGGAGGACTCTCCCAGGAGCCTAGGTGAAATTTAGACAAGGGAGGCCTCTGTGTCACTACCCGTCACATTAGCTGCCAGTGTCAGGGAAGCAGGCTCTGGCCCCCAATCAGATAACTCCTGTATTTCATCTTTAAGTACCAACTGCCACCCCCTCTCTTTTTGTGACATCCCGATTAACTATCCTTATTGGATCTAAACCTCAAACACTATTTCCATCCTGGGAAGTTTGGATGTTTAAGGAGCAAAGACCTTGAAATCATGATCTTGCTTCTTTCTCCTTGCATGAGAGTGGAGAAGGAAGTACTTTATCATGTCCCGATGAAGTGCCAAACTTCCAAAACCAAACCAAACATCTTTTCACCAGTGGCTTTCCTTTCCTATTCACTCTTTCAGTTCCTTTGCTCATATTGTAGTTGCGCTCTTTCCTCGTGTCTGTCTTGAATCGTGTTATCAAGAAAACATCCAGACCAGTGTTTTCAACCTTTGTTGTCTTACGGCACACTCGAAACTACGGTTAAACTTCTGTGGCACAATTAAATTACATTGATCAAAAAAAAAAAAATAGAGTAAAAAAAGAATATACTGACTATGCTTCGAACTTTTTTTTAGATGCAATATCATATTTATTTTGTAAAATATATTTGTGTTTTTGCTAGAAGGTACATACTGAGTTCAAAATGATGCTTCTGCAGTGTATCCGGCTTTATTTAAGAACACAGATGATATGATGCAGGAGCATTGTACAGCTTCAGAAATCCCGTGACTGTCTTCACTGCAGGACTTTATAAAAATGTGTTGAAAATACAAATAAAAGGTGAAAACCACATTAAATCTTTTGAGAGCATTTAGCTATTGCATGTCTACCTAACTGATGAATTCTTGCAAAGATGGATTCTTTATCACAAAATTATGAAGATGATTTATGTGCTGCCATCTAGGAGACTGAGCACCATGCTTATAGGAACAGTCACCAGTTCTTGAGGGAGGCTCTGGGAACGGGACAATCTCCTGGCTGGCATGGAAATGTTTTGCAGTCTGGAGACAAGCCTCAAGCAACTGAGTGCTCTAACAAGGTAAGATCGATCATTCCTTAGTAAGCAGGTGTTGGACTTTGAACATTTGTGGTGCATCAGAGTGGGAGTTGAGCCCATGGGGAAAGAGCAGGTAGGGATCATTAATCACATAGTCCTTGTGCGTGGGTCCCCCACACATGTTGTATATCATTTCGATAAAAGGCCACGGTGAGGTTACTTGAGGTTCTCCTGCACCTATGGGGATCCTCACCTCTTGCAAGCTTGTACTTCAATCCGTGTACTGGCTGTTTCCTGCGTGCTGTGTCAGTGTGACACAGCAGCACTGACACTGTCACCTTACCCTTTAATGTGGACTTCTTTTGAAAATCACTCAATTAATGATCTTTAAAAATTTTCGTGGCACCCCTAAGATCCTCTCACAGCACACCAGTGTGCCGTGGCACAGCGGTGGAAAATCACTGACCTAGACAGCAGCAACCTTAGGGGAAAGGCAGGGGAGATGTGCTTCTCAGGTGTCCTGAGGAGGACCTGGGGTCTGGGCAGGGCAGCCTTCCCAGCTCCTTTTGGAGGTTCTTCTTTATCCTAACTCTAGTTTCTCCAGACCCAAGGGTTCTTCCTCTACAGGGTGTCCTAAAAGTTGCCCCTAAAATTGTTATACATAGGAAAAATGGGAAATTGCAGCTAAATACACCTTTATTTACAAAATATTCATTACATCCAGGTGTGCCGCCCATGGGCTACATCAGGATTATGTCAGGACTTTTTGGCTTATTTGTGGTGGCAGATATCATGAAAATTATTCACAGACCTTCATTTATGCCCATCAGTTTTCATTAGTATTTGTGTATTTCATGTGTGACCCAAGACAATTCTTCTTCTTCCAGTGTGGTATAGAGAAGCAAAAAGGTTGGACATCAAGGACAGCAAGACTTAGTTAAGAGTGACCAATAGAAAGGGGCAATCAGGGACCAGTAGAAAGAGCCCATCAGTGACCAATTAGAAAGGGGCCATCGGGACCAATAGAAAGAAGCCATCAGGGACCGAGGCCATCAGTGACCAATAGAAAGGGGCAGTGCTGCCTGGAGGCAGAGGGGCCAATTAAAGACTTGCAGCCAATTTCGGAGTATTTAATACTCCTGGAGGCCTTTGCTTCTGTCTCACTCATCTTTTTCTCCTTCATCAGAGAGACCCACTTCCAACTCTCTTTGGAAGTGCTCTAAGCTTTATCTTTGTCCTTCCTAAATAAAACCTCTTTGTTGCCCTGGAGCAGGGGGAAGAATCCCCGTATTAAGCGAGATTTCTTGTCTGGTGGGGTGTCTGCTAGGCTACAAACAACCTATCAGCTCATACTATTGACTTAAAAGAAGCCCCCGGAGGATCTAATTCTGACCAGTCCTGCAGCTGATTCCCCGCTGCGCATGCCCAGCCGAGCCCAGCCGAACCCCTTCCACCCTTAGAGCTGTCCGTTTCCCCCTCACCACATGTTGTGGGGACAGGCCCTTGGTTCTGGTTAGTGCCTCTTTTCCCACCTGTCCTCTGTGAGGACAAGTAAAGAGCCTGAAATGCCACCACGTTAGGCCACAGAGAGAGGCTGGATACCAACCGCCCACTCCAGCTGGCCGGGGGTCCATCTCCAGATGGGCATTTCAGCCTGTCTTCTCTGGACCCCCCAAGCCAGGCTAGTTGGAGAGAAAGTGGGCGAATCCTATCTCTCTGGAGGCCAGTGTGGCTCCATGCCACTTTCAAAACAAGAAGCCACACAAAACTAGGCAAGACAAAAACCCAGCAGGGGACTGGCATTTTTGGTTTTCACCTCCTGCTACAGGCATCTAGAAGGTGGAAAGTGGTTCAGTGGATGCTGCTGAACATCCTGCAATGCGCAGCACACCCCCCACAACAAAGAATTCTACAGCTCAAAATGTCAGTAGCAGGGAAGTTGAAAGCGTGTCATTAGACCCTGAGCGTGTGAGGTCCCAGGGTGCAGACTTCATCCTGTTATCATAGTCCAACCACACTGCTCGTTTCTCTGGCTGCCTCCTCCTCACCCCTCTCAGGCGCTGACCTTGACATACCATACCTACGGAGGAAGAGAGCATCTTTGCCCCGGCATTCCCACCGGAGTCCCGGCTGCTCCTGGGCTCAGGTCCACTCCCCTCCCGGAACCGCTTCTGTAGCCGGCGGCGTGGAACGAGGGCTCTCATTGGCTTAGCCTTGGTCACGTGTGTCCTCAGCAGCCAGGAAGAATCCAACCACCTGGAAATCCATTCACTCTGAAGAGACGCAGCTTTCAGGGAGGGCAGCGGATGGGAGTAATAGACATAGGGAGGATAATCGACAAATACCCGGCGCTCTTCTCTCCCCGTTTCACGTGTAGCCCACCGTTTTCTCTGGAGGGGAGTTGGAGCTGTTCACTATATGACCCATGTTTCTCTAATGTCCCTTAGCTCCCGTGAGTTGGCAAAGTACTGTCAATATTAAACGCCAGTCAGCCAGGTTCAGTTTTTTCCCCGCACTTGCATGTTTTGAAGTGATCCAGGGGAACTTTTTCATAATTAGAGAGCCTTAACAACACAGAGGAAGACCTTGAGAGAAAGCTGAACAGACCTTGAGAGAAAGCTGAACATCCTAGGCCGGGGTCTTTCTTGACTGCAAACAGAGGTGGGTTGGTGGCCTCCACCACGAGATGCTGTCTGGGGAAGCAGAAAACGCAGTTGGAGAATATGCGTGAATCGGAGCAGTGTGCTCTTGATTCTGTCCCACTCCTGGACTTCAAATCTCACTGGTCATCTCCTGATACTCTGCCGTCCACCAGTGCTGCCCAGCCCTGCGTGCCTCAGGGCCTTTGCACTGCTCTTCCTTTGGCCGACTGTGCTTCTCCTGGGTATCTGCACTGCTCGCTGCCTCAGCTCCTCAAGGTCGTGGTTCAAATGTCAGCCTCTCCTTGAGGATTTCCCCATTATCTTCCTTTTCTGCTTAAGTTGTCTCTATAGCTTTTAACACCATATAACATATTTTTACCTATTTCTTTGGCCTATTATCTGTCCCTCACCCTCTCTGTAACTGCGATACTTGTGACCCTCACTCTCTGCAGCTTTGACATTTGCCAAGACAGGTATTTTTGTCTGTTTTGTTCATGGCTGTATCCCTGGGTCCTAGAACAGCAGAAATCTCAGTTAAACAAATATTCATGGAATGACGTGGTGAAATCAGAGCAGTGGGGTTATCCAGCAGCTTCATCTCGCAGACACAGGGGATTCAGTCTGGTAAGGGGTGTTCCTCTCAGCATTCTGGGCTATTCCTCACAACCTCAGGTGGTCATCAGCCCACTGTTTTTATTTTTTGTATATATCTTACCTATTCTAGAACAATTGGGCTTATATGCAATTTTCTCTGTTTCCCTTTCCTTGTTTAAACAGGTAAAGAAAAATACATTATCTCAGGGACTGACATCAGATTATAGAAAAAAAGACAACCTGAATATGAATCCATATTTTGTAGACAAATAAATAATTAATAGAGGAAGCAAATTATCCTTCCTTTTGCTGCAGTGATGTGATGGCAATTTCCTCAAATTATTCTTTTTTTTTTTTTTTTTTAGATATGCAGACAATTTGTTGCTCCTTTATTTTGCCTGTAACTACCCTGATTTTCCTCATGCAGCCCTTCTGGCTGGGAAGGTCTGGGGAAACTTTTACCTATAACTTTAATCTAGTGTGATAATGAACATTCTGCTTAGGTAGAGCGGAAGTCTCTCAGATTTTGCTTCTCCCTCCCTCTGTTTCTGCCCAGCATAGCATCTGCCTGTAGGAGGGAGAGGGCTGGCTTCATCCAGGGTCATATTAAAAAATATTTAACAGCTGATTTGGCACAGGCCAGCCCAAGTGGAGTGGATGGTGGCCACCAATACTGGTGCAGCCCTTCCTATGCAGGCTGCGACTGCCCGGGCAAGGTGACCTTGCAGTGGTGGAGTGAAGGGGAAAGGCTGGTGTTTTAGGAGAAGTGTTCCTCAGCTCTTCTAGTTTTATCATAGGTACCGCTTGACCTGCTGGCGTTTGCAGATAGAGTTGGTGACTGCTGTGGGCTGCTCTCTCTCACTTGGCCAGCACACACAGAAGCTGTGGTTTACTTGACCTTGCCCCAGCTCTTGCTGGCGCTGTAGCCCGTCTTAGGCTCTGCCACAGCTTACACAGGCCCCTCAGCCTAGCTGCTTGGAGGAGGCAGGTCACCTTGACCTTGAATGGTGGGCACCCTGACAGTGCAACTGACTCGATTCTGCCTCCTCAGTCCTTTGGGAGCACCTGTGGGAACTTCTGGGTTCAACCACATGGGGACTGAGAATAGCCCAGAAGGCTACAAGTCTGCAGCTCTGCACTCCTACCCCTACTGTCACCCCTGTTAACTCGTTCTGTGCTGCAGCGCTCATCTCACCCGGCTACTTTCCAGGCTCTGGCAAGGACACTGTGAGGTAATTCCCTCCAGGAATCCAAATATGAACCAGGACAAAACCTCCCTGGCTTGGTGCACCCTCCCCAGCCCTCCTGCCCCTGCTGCACCTCCTACCCATCTGACGCCACGCTCCCTCTCCTGACCACAAACCACTGGGCTGCAGGATGTGAACATTTCACTTCCTCTTTCTGGCGTGGTTTTCTTTTCACACATTATGTTCATCTGAGAACTTTTCAAAAGTACTGTTGCCCACGCCCCACCATCTCATCCTCCCTCCAGGAGGATTCTGGGGGGATCCAGGATTGGTGGTTTTCAGACCAAGTGCCCTAAGGGTTTGCAATGGGCATCCAGGGTTGAGAGCTGCTGTTCTAAGCCAGCTGCTCTCAAACTTCACTATTTACCAGAGTCACGGGGAGCTTGTCAGAATCCAGATGCCCAGGCCACACCCCACGTAAGTCTAGATCTCTAGGGCAGACATTGGCATTTTTTAAGGTTCCCTGGGTTATTCCCACACAGTCAAAGGTGAGAACCAGAGTTCTTCTGGGCTAGTTCTTCTCAAACCTTAATGTCACCTGGGGACCTTGTTGAGAGGAAGATTCTGATGTAGAAGGTCTGGCATTCTGCATTTCTCCAACAAGCCCCCAGGTAAAGACAGAGATTCTTTAAAGACAGGTGTTTGAACCATATCATTCTTCCCAGGGTTATATTTGCCCCCTCACCCCTTAAACCAATAGGATTCAAGGAGAACGAAACTAGCATAGGAGTAAGTAGACACATTTCAAAAATATTACACCTATTACGAGTGGCAACAGACAGCCTCCTAGTATTCACTAGGTTTAAATTCCAAAAGTCAACCACATCCCTTTATTCTTCTGCTTGTGGAAGGATAAAATACTTAGTATTCTAAGTTCTCTTGCAGCAAAAACACCCACATGACAAATTTCCACAGAATGGGATATAGCCAGAAGTGCCTGGGGAAGACCTCCCTTCCCAAATAAAAAGCCCAAATCTCAACAGAAGGAAAAATGTTTTGCCTTTCCTGCTTGGAACACAGCTTTGAGACCTAGAAGTATAGCTCCCATTTGCAACTCTGTGGAGCCAGGTGTGAAGATGAAGGGCTATATAGATGGGGATGCCAAATAAAATATGAGAATTACAGACAAACAATGGATAGTTTTTTAGTGTAAGTATTGTAGTCACCCTCCATATTATGGACACACACAGAAATGGATAACTCCCTCCCCTATTTGGTTCAAATGTTGAGACGGTCAATGCCATATACAATGGTCTGAAAAAGATTGTGACTCAAATAATGAGGCTTTCCCCGGATGCAGAGCAGCCTCCCAGGGAGGTCTAAACCCCCCTAGAGAGAGTGCGGGGTGCAGACTGCCTTGGGGGTTGCTGAGGCCCTGGAGTGTGGACACCCAGCAGGCAGTGGAGAAGGAGGCATCCAGCTTTCATGTTATCCTGCCCAGGTTGGGGCCGAAGGGGAACAGAAGTGTCGGAGCTCAACAGCCCACAAGACTGCCCAGAGGGCTCAGCCAACATGTCAAACTCTTTTGTACACATAAATATGTTAGAAATATTGCCTGGGACACACTTATACTAAGATCTATTCATTGTTTACCTGAAATTCAAGTGTAGCTGGGTGCCTTGTATTTTTATTTGCTAAATCTGGCAAGTGTGTCCGTGAAGTAGAAAGAAAGAGCCCAGCATCCTGTCGAGCTGCTGCATCAATTCCAGACTTGCTGTATGAGTTGGGTAACTTATTTCTTTAAGCCACCATTAGTCAGATGTTCAATTACCTACAGTCAAGTCCATCCCTAAGTGATCATAGCTCTGCTGACTCCTCCAATGGCAGCTATTGTACTGTATACGTCTACTTCAAATCTTACCAAAACCCCTTAATTATACCAATGATGCTGGCAGTAATGGCTGTTGTTGATTCCAACTGCCAGCATTCAAGCCAACCATTGCTGTTTCTTAAGTTCTTCACAGACTCATGCCTCCTCCTTTGTAAAATGGGGAGGAGAACCCATGTTTCACAGGTTATTGGAAATGAATGAGATCAGATAGATGAAATACTTAGAACAGTGTCATAGTACTCAGTAAGTCTTAGCTTATTAATCATTCAAATTAGTCAAGTTGCTTATAGTAAAATTGTTATGGACTCAATACTTGTGTCCCCTCTCCCACCAAATTTGTATGTTGAAGTCCTAACACTCAATGTGTTGATAATTTGAGCTAGTGCCTTCTGGAGATGATTAGGATGATACATCAAAGGTCCTGAGGGTGGAGCCCTCATGCTGGGATTGGTGCCCTTGTAAGAAAAAAACAACAGCATGTTAGCGCGCGCGCCCGCTCTCTCTCTCTGTCTCTCTCTCATGTGAGGGCATAGCAATAAGGTGGCCATCTGCAAGCCAGAAGTGTGCCTTCACCAGAACCCCACCTTGTTGGCACCCTGGTGTTGAACTTCCAGACTCCAGTACTGTGTAAAATCAACTTCTGTTGTTCAAGCTACCCACTTACGGTATTGTGCTCTGGCAGCTCACACTAATGTAAAAACATTCTATTGCAATTGTCATGTAAGCATTTCAGATATCTTAACAATAACATTGTTAAATTATGTATTTTTTTTTTTTTTTGAGACAGAGTCTCACTATGTTGCCCTTAGTAGAGTGCCATGGCATCACAGCTCATAGCAACCTCCAACTCTTGGGCTTAAGCAATTCTCTGGCCTCAGCCTCCCAAGTAGCTAGGACTACAGGCACTTACCACAAAGCCTGGCTATTTTTTGTTCAGGTTCGAACCCACCAGCCCCGGTGTATGTGGCTGGCACCGTAACCACTGTGCTACGGATGCCAAGACAATGTGTGTTTTCAAGAAAGTGTAACATCGTTAGGGGAGAGACGGAGCAGATTACAGACCTTATTTCAAAGATTGTGGAAGCCTAAGAAATTGACAACAACCACAACCACAGAATGTGTGTACTATATTTCAGCACTTTCTTTTAGCAAGAAATTGGTATGAGACCTACAGTAGTAGGTGAATTCTTAGATTAGATCTGTGGTTTTCAACCTTAGTTGCATATTCAAATCAACTGGGGAAATCTTAACAAATACTGTTGTCTTGACCCCACCTTCAGATGTTCTATTTCATGGGTCTTGGTAAATTATCAAGTGTGGGAATGTACAGCAGGGGCCAAAATTCATTGCACTAGATAAGAATTTGTGTACATATAGATGTGTGATTCTAGATTGAGGCTGCTTTTGAGGTTTATTAAAAAGTGGAACACAGGGAGATATTTTTTCAATGCTTGATGGCAAACAGCTTTTCAGTGGCTATCCCTAGTTAACTCATATGATTTGGCTGGCCTCCCTGTTAGTTCAGTGACATACATGGTTAAAAGCACCAGAATAACTATGAAATCAAAGCAAAGGAGAGCAGAGGAAATACAACGCAGTCCTACAGAGACCAAGCAGCAAGTTTGCATCTTCTCCTCACTTGATTTCAGCAGTACCAGTCTCTGTAGCAAAATATTAAAGGTGAGAAGAAACTGGTAGAATTCTACCCACTGCAGGTCACCCGGGGGCCATGTTGTAAGCAGAATTCCATGCAACCTCAGGAAAGAGCCAGAGGTTCATATATTTTACAAGAGGATTTGTTGTTTTGTGGAGTCCACTGGTTGATGAGACAAAGGAAAGTCAGGTGAGTTTCATTTGCCTGAAGTCAGCCTTATTTTATTGTCAGATAACAAAATTGAACCCGTTTCTTCTTAGCGACGTGCTTTGTGTTTCACCCTTTATGTTCTCATTCATGATGATGAGGTTGTCACCTTTCAGAGACACTAGACACACAGACAGGTTTGGTGGAAGTGGTTATTCTTCCCTCTGCTGGATGGTGAGCTGTTCAGATGCTGCGACAGTAGATCATGTGTTCACCCTGGGGGTACCTGCTTCCTCCAGCCCCCAACACCCCACGCCGCGCAGCTAAACAAATAGTGTAACACTTGATCTCATTGGACCAGTTCCTCTACACTTTTTGTTTTTCCTTTTAGTTGCAAGCTAATTTCTAAGAAGTAGTACTGTTGTGTGTAACCGAATTGCACTGAATTCCTTAGATCTTTCTGATTGTAAACCAGTTTGGTTCCCACAGCAGGAGTCATTATTATGCTACTGATGTTGGTTCTGCTTTGTGCTCAGGTGAACTCAGACAGCAGCCCCTCTTTGCTGAGTGTCTGTGAGTACTTGCTGAAAAGACCCAATCACTGCATTACTTAACTTTATATACCCTACTGTTGCTGGAATTTCTCTCTATGCCGAGTCCTTGATTATCAGGTTTGAAGAATGTAACCAGACTATGTGGATAAGTCAAAGGGCAGAGTTTATTGACAGAGAAAGAAATAGATAAGGGAATGAAGGGCAACCAGGCCTCCAGCAGCCGAGGGGAGGAGGACTCCAGTGGGAAGCCCTATGAGCTTTGTCTATATACTATACATTATATTGCTTGGAGCAGGGTCATTTTGGAAGCACATGTGCAGACATGTCACAATGCGTCAGGGGCTGGCAGGCAGAAAATGATCCTAAAATTAGCAAATGAATGCAGTCCCTATAGTCCCTGTCCCAGGTGAGACAACAGGGTGTGTGTTTCCCCCTGCAGGAGGGAGGGCCTAAATGAGATACTGGTCAGGCTGCTTTTCTCTGACCCTGCTTGAGGCCTGAGAATGCTGGAAAAGGCCTGTTTGCTCAGGCCCAGAAAATGGGCAGGGGGTCCCTGTCGAGTTCTGAACGGGGGAACCCTGTATCACTATGATTCTGAAAGCACTCTTTGGAAACTGGCAGAAAGCCTTGCCTCTTCTGTGCTTGCATGTCTGCTCAAAAGGAATTAAGTTCAAGCAAGGTCAATGGTAAGCAAAGCCACATGGAATTCTGCCTAAGGGAATTTATTTTCTTCTGTTTCTTCCAAGTTTTGCCTGTTGTAACCCAGTTCCATGGGGTTAGGGGAAGAGAGGCCTCTTCTACTGAAGTACAATTTTATTTAAAACTCTTTTGGTGACACGATTAACTATTAGTAGTGAGAACAAAGGCAAATGCTAATTGAGTGATGGAGAGGCCTTCTAGGCTGGAGAGGCTGTTTTGCACATTCCTGGTTTACAAGTCATTTTTGGGTTTAAGTTTTTGTTGGGTTTAAGCTCTGGGATGACAGTGGGTTTATTTTCTGGGTGTTTGGCAGGAACAATTAATTCAGAAAATAACCACATATCATTACCCAGGATCCATTCTGGGGATGATCTAGAGCCACAGTCCCCAACCTTTTTGGCACCAGGGACCGGTTTCACCAAAGACAATTTTTTCCTGAATGGGGGAGGGGAGCGTTAGACTCTCTTGAGGAGCCACATCCTACTTGCCTGCAGGGAGGGCAGCTGCATCCTAGATCCCTTGTGAGGCGGGAGGGGAGCATTGGACTCTCCTGAGGAGCCACATCCTAGATCCCTCCTGTGGGGGAAGGAAACGTTGGACTCTCCTGAGGAGCCGCATCCTAGATCCCCCATGTGGGGAGAGAGGAGCCACATCCTAGATCCCTCGCATGGGGGAGGGGAGCATTGGACTCTCTTGAGAAGCCGCATCCTAGATCCCTCGCATGGGGGGAGGAAAGCGTTGGACTCTCCCGAGGAGCCTTATCCTAGATCCCTCGCATGGGGGAGGGGAGCGTTGGACTCTCCTGAGGAGCCGCATCTTAGACCCTTCGTGTGTGTGTGTGTGTGTGTGTGTGTGTGTGTGTGTGTGTGTGTGATGGGAGCGTTGGACTCTCCTGAGGAGCCGCATCCTACCCTGTTTTCCCCAAAATAATACATCCTCCTAAAATAAGACCTACTTACAGGAAAGACAAGACATCCCCTGAAAATAAGACCTAGCGCATCTTTGGGAGCACACCTTAAAACAAGACACTGTCTTATTTTCGGGGAAACAGGGTAGATCCCTTGCATGGGGGGAGGGGAGCGTTGGACTCTCCTGAGGAGCCCATCCTAGATCCCCATGTGCAGTTTACAGTAGGCGTCTCACCCCTGGGAGAATGTGGCGCCACCACTGATCTGACAGGAGGCGGAGCTCAGGGGTGAGGTGACCCCGCCGGCCGCAGGGGAGCAGCTGTGAACACTGACGAAGCCTCCCTCGCCCGCGCACCGCGCACCGCTCCCCTCTGGGTGTGGGCCCAGCTCCTGAGAGGCCACGGCCGGTACTGGCCCACTGCCCGCGGGTCGGGCCTGCAGATCTCCAGGCTTCCTCACAGAGGCTGGACAGCCAGGGCCGCGCTGGCTTCCGTAGGAGGATTCCGAGCAGGGCGAGTCCCGCGCTGTTTACCGCGTCTGGACTTTCTGGCTGGATCTCAGAAGCCAGAATGTGCTGGGAGTTCGGGGAGACAGTGGTCAGGACGTGGCTCCCTGATCTCTGGACCCTTGTCTGTCCAGATAGTCAGGTGGTTCCTGGGGCCTCCCGTGGCCGGGGACCCTGTCTCTGACGGCTGCCTGGGCAGGAGCTTGGGGGCTGGGAACCCAACACTCTGGAGCAGATGGGGAAGGGGCAGCTTCCCCACCACTGTCCCAGAAGTTCTACCTATAAAAACTAAAATGCCCCCAAGCCAAAGTTTTCTCTTAAACTTAACAGTTCCCCCTCGTGATTCGTCACTGGAGGTGGAAGAGTGGTTTGGGCAGTTAGCAATCTCAGAATTTGGGGGGGTTTGCAACCAATCAAGGCTTTCCATGGAAAAATGTTGCCCCCTTGTTAAGGTGAGAATTAAGAATCTTTGTAACCCAAGCTTACCTCTTAGACACTTCTTTTAAGCCCCCTCCAGAGTGCTGCAATATCTGGTGCCCACAGACCCAGCCGGCGAGGGACTGCAGACAGTCCTAACTGGCTGGGACAAGCTGCTCTTCTGCACAGCCACCTCCACCGAGTCCCCTTTCAATGTGTGTCTGCATTTGGTGAATTGAGCAGTTTGGGGTGTTGGGAGGCTTGGAGTTGGGGCCTCGTTTTGGCCCTAACCTTGTAATTAAAAAATAGCATGTGACTTTGTGTATAAAATTGTGGGAGCCAGGCACAGGTAACAAAGAGGTCTCTTGTACCCCAGACAATTCATTTCTATGAATTAAAAACTACTGAGGGAGTTGTTCTCAAACAGGAGTTCAAATTAAAACAGGGAAAATTAAAGATGTGGTGAGGTAGCTAACATGTGAAACAAAGCTGTGATGCCCCAGGGCTAGAAGGAAATTCACCCAGGGCTTAAAGCATCCAGCAAGTATTTTTATAATACGTTTTAAAAGAACTGAGGGGAGATACTACACTGACAGCTTTGAGTTTCTCTCTTGTTCAATAAAATTACTGAAGGACAAGACAGTTTCTTTTGTTCAGGCACCAAATCAGTTAGATGGAAGATGGTTTTGTGCAGAGCCTTCTTCTAAAGACAAATTCCAATTTCAAGGGAAATGAAACACCAAAATTAACATCAGTATAGATTTTTGTTAGACTTTGAAACTTTTAAATCTAAACAAAATGGGAATATTTTTGTGAGTAATGTGCTTAACTTCCATAAACTAAAAATTGAACTCTAAAGCATTTTGAGCATTAAACCATTTTATTGCAAATGAAAAATATACAGAAACATTTGTACATTTTCTAAAATGAACAGTATTGATAAACATTTGAAAAATATAAAATTTTATGAATAGTTTATTCAAAATATTTGAGAATATTTCACATATATTCATAAGTGATTTCTCCACGAAGCTTTGTTAAAAAGTAAAAATTAGCAGTTAGGTTTTTTTCTATTAAAAGTTTTAAGAAAAATTTTTGTTGGAATAATCTTGCCTTGGTGTTCAGATAGTACAATGATACAATTCACTTTCATTTGGATTATTTAAAAGGAGCTTCAGAAAAGCAAAAAATGTATGAAAACTGGCACTCAAAGATTCCTATTTCTCTAGTATTAAAACAGTAAGAATGGAAGTGTTGATTCAAAGAGTGCTAAATTTTATTAGATGCCTATTTTACATCAGCCATCATACAAAGTGATTTCCATGTATTTAATTTAATACTTTTAAAAACAGCCACTTATTTCATGCTGCTACGTCTAAACAGTTGCATGAACATTCTGTAATCTGAACAAACACAATTACTAAGCATTGACCTAATAAAAATTTAAGTCAAAAAATAAAATTGTTATCTTTACAGAAGTAGGAAAAGCTTTCCATTTGTCTTTGGAAGTATAAGTTTGTAATCCTTGGTAATCCTTAATGACACATAATACTCACATAATAAATCTTAAGATACACATATCTACACAATGACAAAGTATTATGTATACAAACTACTGCTTAAGACTAACACAGCTACTCTGAATATGGGGACCCAGCATTTTATTCTTCCTTAGACCGTATCTTCCCACATGGGAAAAATAATTTTTAGTGTTAGACTTGCAATGACATTTTGTTTGCTTAATGCATGTACCCACCAGTGATTTTTAATATAGGATTTTTCAAATCTTTTATTGTTTAAACATATTTCAACTTATTAAATCTTTCTCAGACTTCCTTCAGGGAATATACATCAACAGCAGTTCACTTTCCAACCCATGGCTTGCATTGGTCCTAGTGTTCCAGCAACCTTTGTCCTGAGGACAACCTACCAAGGGCAAAACTTTGTAACAGGTGGAACCTAAGAAATGTCTGAAATGTAACTTCACTAGAGCAGAGAACCAGCACAGCCTCAAGCGGATGTCAAGAAAAATGCCATTCATTTCCTCACCAAAAAGGTGTTCTCTAGAAACTAATAAAGCTTGCAACACTAAAAAGAAAAACATTAGAAGAATTTTTGCAATTTTTAAATGTCACCTTTTCAGAAGATACTTTTCCTACAAACTTGTGCTCATAGCTTATGTATCTGAAATACTAGTCAAGGGAAACAGTAATCAACAGAGTAAACATGTATTAAATCTGAGGTACCAACCCATGGACTTTCCATGGATTATCAGTTTTCAGAAATTTAGACTGCACTGAATTGCCCTGAGCACTAAACTGTGCGAGGCTGGGCCCAGAAGTGCATCCTTCAATCCCAGCAGTTTGGGAGGCCAAGAGCTTCTCAGCCTGGGCAACATAGCAAGAACCTATCTCTAAAATATTTTTTTTAAAAATCAGGTGGGCATGGTTGTGTGTGCCTGTAGTTTTAGCTACCTTGGAAGGCTGAGGCAGTAGGACTTTTGGAGGCTAAAACTTTAAGGCTGCAGGGAACTGCGATCACATCACCTGACATGAGTGACAGTGTGAAACCTTGTCTTAAAAACAAACCCACAGTAAACTACGCCCAAGAGACCAGGAAGGCACTGCAGGGCCTTGTAACCATTGCAGGTTGTAACCATAACCATCAGTCATAGTTCAGTGCATCTGGGGAAATGCTGAAGTCAGTTTAATAGAATTCTCAATAAAGAGTTTACTGTTATTATCCTGGATAGTCTTGAGCTATCTTAGAAACCAAAAACAAAACTAAAACATTTGATGTTACAGCAGAAAAATTCAAGTCAAACTGAAAGTTTTGTGTTTTTTTTTTCTAATGACAATTTTTTGGTTAGGATTTTTGTTTTTGAGAAATATAAATTGAGTCTACAAGTAAGATAGCCAGTTTCGTTTCTTTTTTTTTTTTGTAGAGACAGAGTCTCACTTTATCACCCTTGGTACAGTGCCGTGTAGTCACACAGCTCACAGCAACCTCCAGCTCCTGGGCTTTGGAGATTCTCTTGCCTCAGACTCCTCAGTAGCTGGGACTACAGGCGCCTGCCACCATGCCTGGCTATTTTTTGGTTGCAATTTGGCCAGGGTCGGGTTTGAACCTGCCACCCTCGGTATATGGGGCTGGCGCCCTACTCACTGAGCCACAGGCACTACCCAGCCAGTTTCTTTTCTATAAAATCAAGAAATGATAGGAAATATTTCCACAAACATTAAAACCCACCAAAAATGTTATTCCTGCTATGCATTTGAAATGAGATTGAAAGTTTTAATGTGCTAGAGGTATTTTCCTGTAGTAGCCCATGGTCTTAATACAGTAGAACCCTCATAGTTGACTACCTCTCTATACTGACCACCTCCTTAAGTTGACCTAATTTTCACAGACCAGACAAGACCACCTATACATATCAGTACAGTAGGCCTACTCCTGTGTGTTGACCACCTCCATATGTTGACCAGTTTGTTACAGTTCTTTGGGTAGTCAGCTTAAAGAGGTTCATTTGTATTTTGTTTTCTAGGAATTTAACTATTCTATTCTAAAAAAAACTTATCAATAAAGCTATATAGAAAAAACGATGAAATTTAACAGAAAAAGATAATCTACCACTTATTGTGGTAGGATACATCTATACCTAGTTTTAAAGGTGAGTGAAAGAACCTTTTAATAAAGGTAAAAGAACCACATTTTAAGAGAACTATTAAGAGAATTTGTTCAGTTTTTTGCAAAGATTTTTCTGATTCTAGTCTGTGAAAAACTTACACTTTAATGGGATTAAAATATTTAAGCCCATTAAAACATTTGAATATTTAAAAACATTTGAGAAAAATTGAAGTATACAATATAATCCTGAAATAATGTAGCAATTATTTTATAAAAATCTCTACATCAGCAATAACAACAAAAAACTTGGGATAACAGTAAATAAAAGGAATATGAATTCAGTTAACTCCAAAGCTGAATTCACTTGGACTTGTCCAGAAAGTCCATTTTGTCTTATGTCCCCCAGGTCTAAGTCAAAGGCAGCTGTGAACACAATCATTTGTGTGTTTATAAGAAGAAAAAAAAAGCTATATTCCTTTACCTGAGGTAATTGGTAATTAACTTCTATGGTTTATCAATAAATTACAATTCATCAGTTCTTCATGGGAAGGTGTGTCTTGTAAGTTCCCTCTCAGTAAGGAACAGATTTCCACAGCAGGCCTGCTTTTCTCTTTAACACTCACCCAGCGGCTATCTGGTTTAAAAAGAAGGAATCTGTGGAAGGGAGGACAAAGCACCAGTGACCTTACTTTTCAGTTTTAATAATTTGAAATTATGATTCAGAGAACGGTGACTGACACTCTGCTTATCAGAGCACAGTCAACTTTATATCTGTGAATTATCACCAGTCTAGCAAGAGCCATGTGGCAGAGTCAAGTAGATTGTGGCCAGACAAAAGATTATTCTGAAATACATATAACTCCTTGTCCATTTTTTTTTTTATGCTTAGGGAATATTTCAAGTTTGCAGGAATGAAAAGAAGCAGATGTCTTCTGGAAGAGGATCAAAACTCAATTTTCAAATTTGATGGCCCAAGTGAAGGCATTTTTACTTGGCCTCACATCTACATTATTAGCTAGAACTTTAAAAATGCTAACTTTGTAGCTGGTGCCGTGGTGGGCACCTGTGGTCCCAGCTACTTGGGAGGCTGAAGCAGGAGGATTGCTTGAGCCCAAGAGTTTGAGGTTGCTGTGAGCTTTGATGCCAAGGCACTGTAGCCTGTAGTGACAGAATAAAAAAATAAAAAAAAAAGCTAACTTCCCTAGTGGTTCTTCCAAAAAGCGAGTATTCCTTCTCCTCTCTGGATGTCTCATATTGGTTAAATTTTAGGGTTTCTAGAGACTTTGATCACCAGTTCTGCTAAACAAGGTAATATCATCATTGCACCCTGGGGTCAAATGCTCCATGTTCTCCAGTAAAGCATAACTGTTTTCATTGCCATTCAGAGAGAGGACTTCTTTCTTAGCCGTGGACGTCAGCTCGCTCCAGGTAATGTCAGTATTCTTGAAAGCATGTAGAAGGAAGATGCCATTGATAATGGTGAAGAACCCACTCAGGGTCCCAATGACATCTCCAGCCTTCATGCCGTACCACTCCTGGAACAAGATGGCAGAGCAGGTCACCACCATGGATGTGAAGAACACGTAGTAGATGGGAGTCACCAGAGATGTATTGAAGGTGTCCAGTGCCTTGTTGAGATAGTTAATCTGTGTAGCCACTGACAGCACAAGGACAGCCAGCAAAACAAAAACCAGGGGATTCTCGTAAACTGGCTTCCATTCCAACAGTTCCTTAATGGCAATTCCTAGACCTTTGACGGAAGAAACTGAAAATGCTCCAATCAAAGAACAGATTGAAATGTAGACCAATATATTGGTCTGTCCTTTCCTGGGAGCCACAATCAAAATCAGCACCAATGAGATCACAATTATGATCACAGCGAAGGAAATAAATCCTGTTAGGAAGGGAAAAGAATCAGACTTCAGAAAATGCTAATCTCACCAATAACATTATGGGGTAGGGCAAGTATTGTCAGATTAACTTTTTATTTTCAGAGACAGAAAGTAGCAAAGATTTGGGTTTGACTATAAGTCTTTTTCTCACACCTGTAATCCTAGCACCCTAGAAGGCCGAGGTCGGTGTACTGTCTGAGCTCAGGAGTTCAAGACCAGACTGAGCAAGAGCAAGACACTGCCTCTGTTAAAAATAGAAAAACTAGCTGGACCTTATGGCAGGTGCCTGTAGTCTCAACTTGGGAGACTGAGGCAAGAGGATTGCTTGAGCCCAAGAGTTTGAGCTTGTTGTGAGCTACGACATAACAGTGGCACTCTAACCAGGGTCTTTTACCTCCACCGTCTTCCCCTTCCATTGTGTAGAGGGGAAGAAGGAACATAAATCATCTTTTCAGAAGATTTGTAATGTTCCCTCAAACCATATGGTATCTCACGATCCACAGATAGGCTTGTAGGAAGCCTATTACAGTATTCCTACATATTACAAATATCATTTGATGAGGAGAGAAAGTAGAGCGGATTTAAGTGTTTCTGTAAGTTGAATCACAGACCTGGGTCTCTTAATTTCATTTCCATTTCATACAAAGAAATGACTTCCTCTTCTTGTGGGGCATGGAGAACCATCACAGTTGACCCCAGTATACTTAATATACAGCCAATTTTCCCATGAATGTTCAAGTGCTCATTTAAAAAATAAGAAGACAATATTGCACTGTTGGGAGAGAAAAAAATAAAATCACCATAGTTCAATGACCTTTGAATCCCATGGCAGCTCTGAAGTCACACTGTGGTACATGACACCTGGTATCCCAATGTGCTGACTTGAATATGCTGTGTGATACTGAAATACATGATTAATCTGAAGCTCAGAATTGATAGTCACTCACATCTGCTTCAATTGCTTTTATAGTTGAAGAGCTGTACTAGCCATTCTACATTTATCCCTATAATCTTCCCATGACTTCCCAGAGGTCTTTCTCAATTCATTTTCAATGTCCTCCATCTTCTTCTGCAAAGCTAAGCAAAATAGAAGATCTTTTATATCTTACTGGCATGATACATTTAGAGCATGTGTGCCCATGAAATTTTCAAAGAAAGATATATTCCTGAAAAAGAATTTCTTTACTCAGGGCTAATATTTAGCTATTTCGTACTACTATAATCACACAGACAATAAATATATTGAAATTACGTGGTGTCCCAAAATTTTTTATACATAGGAAAAAATTAAACAATAGATAACATGGCAAATGAAAATAATAATAGATATCTTGGAACGTGTTTGCCACAAGTGGGAGAGAAGACTTTGTGTGTGTGTGTAGAAAGAGGTGGTCCACACATGGAGAATACTTTCTAAAATTCTGTAATGAATATTTTGTAAACAAAGATACATTTAGCTATAATTTCTCATTTTCTGTATGACAACTTTTGGGACACCCTGTACTTCCTTTGTACCTGCCCCTGCCATGATCCTCCCACCTATTCCATGTTGCTCTTAATACTTCAGCTGCCACGGCCTTAGGAAGCTACATGTTGGCACTGGATGGACACCACCCTGCAGCTCCTCCAGTAGGCCTGCTCTGGCTCCTACACACAAGCTTCCTTCCTCTAACACCCAGTATTCCCAGGACTTGAATTATCAGCGCCCATCTGTCCTGACCTGACTAAGATCAATTACCAGGTGCTTTCCTAGACTCGCCCTCACGTGGCCACTTGTAGATTTGCAACCCGGGTGAAAACACTACTGCTGCGAACTATTCAGTGCAGGGACAAGTGTTAAATAAGCTCTGTGTGTGTATTACTTATTCATTTCTCACAAGGATCCTACTAAAAAAGTAAGGGGAAATGGGTAGCCCCAATCATAAGCTTTCTACTAGAGGTTGATAATGAATGGAAAAGAAAAAGACAAAAAAAACCCGAACAGGCAAATGATAGCATAAGACTTCATGGACTGGTTGAACACATTCATTTGGGGATCATCATAAAGACCCAGTCAATAAAAATAGATCCATATTTTATGAAAAATTTTCCTGATTCTAGTACTAAAATAAACCACACCGTCTCCAAACAGAAGTATCCAGCAGACAGTGCAAGAATTTTAGTGAAAGTTGAAATTTAACCTAAGCATTGTTTTTTTTAAGTCCTCTGATAATTATGCTCACTTATCACATTGACAACAGAGAGTTAAAAGAAGTCTGGAAATGTGCTCAGGTGAGAGAAAAAAATCTGCTAGGCTTCACTGAGTCATCACAAATACAACACACAATTACTTTATGTTAGCAGGAAACCAAGCTCACCTTGTCACAGGTTTTCTAAATAATAATAACACGACAATCTATTTCCCAGTTCTACTGCTATTTGTTTTGCAGTCTTCTCAAGTTACTACTTTTGTGATTTGTTTTTTAGGCAAGGAAAAAAAATATTGTCCCATTTTACAAATGAGGAAACTGAGGTTGAATGACTTGTCCAAAGCTTGTCAGGGGTCCCAGAAATGATCTGGGGTCTTCTCAGAGTCCAGGCTGGTCTAGACTTTTCTTGTTATTGTTTGGAGATATACTTAGTAATAAATATATTTCTTATGGTTTAAGTTGACTTTGGTATTCAAAAACCTACAGAATCCAAGTTTATTTTGTGCACATACCTTATGAGAACACTTAGAGCACCCAAGGGAGTGACCAAGGTGGCAGGTGCGAAGGCGTAAGCAGCAAAATTCACAGCCTCTCCTGCTGCCACTAGGATGTAAGCAGAAGCATTGATTTAGAAGTTAGACTTATTTTTAAGAAGAGAAAAACAAGTGTCCCTTGGAAACCACTGAGCTTTTATCTCAAAGACACTGAACTATCTAGCTAAAAGGAACAATGCAGTTTATTTTATGGAGGGTAAGAGAGAACTGGTATTAAGGGACACAGATAAACTATAACTCCTAGTGGTACAAACTCAACTAATACAAGGGTGACAGATGAATGTACATTTTAAATGATTTTTAATAGGGATTTCAGTTAATTCAGTACTGAACACATAGCTGGTCACTGTGACAAATCTAGGAGGTAGCTTTGTTAAGTAGAGAATTATTCCATTTGCTCCAGAATACCTACTGCTTTGCAAATGAGCAATGACAACCAAAACCGACTTGCAAAATCAGAACATTTTATAGAGATCCGGCATCTAGGTGGGGCAGCCAGGAATGCCCAGGACAGGTCCAGGAAGTCAGGCCTCTCGGAACTGCACCCGATCTACAGGCAAGTACAGTGTTTCAGTAGCTAACAGCTGTTTTCAAGGCTTCCCGACATGCTCCTGAATGGGGTGTTTTTCTTACCCCAGGAACTCTAGCCTTCCCTGAGATAGTGCAGATCCCGTATCTAGGATGACGGGAATCTTTCCAAGAATGGGGATCTTGCACTGGGGCCAAATCATTCTCACAGATCACAACTGGACACTGGCCCACAGAACGCAGTATTTTCATACCGCCAAACTCCACCAGGCAAACGCTTATTGCAGACAGAGAAAGGAACCCTGGTATACTTTCTCCCTTTCTCTGGTGGCTATGCCACATCCCCCCCAATCTGCAGGAGTCACCAGCATTATGAAAACATCATAAAACAAATCTAAAGTTACAGGACAGAATAATTAGGAAACTGCTCTCATAAAAAGAGCCATGGCAGTTTTCTTAGAATACTATGCTTCCCTTGAATACTTATTTATATTACTTGTATTCTTATCTTTCTAGATAGCGTTGCAGGAAAATACTGTGACTTTATGATCAAAGTAGCATATGTTTCGTCACTTACCTAATCTCTAATGTATGCTTTTCTCTCTTCAATACTGGCATAAGCTTTTTAACATGTTGAGAATAAAATGGTAAATGTAGCCATATAATACTCTGCTTATATTTTCAGTCTAAAGTGTGGGCAGAAGCTGGGGGAGATGCAAGGAAGACAGAAAGAGAGAAAAAGAGAATCATCCAAACATCTATCTGGAATCTTTCCAGTACAGGCCTTGTCAACTTTTATTCAAATAAAGTAGGAAAATGGATGTTAAAATGCCTTAAAAACTGAAAGGACTATATGCATTTAGACTATTTTTATTCATGATTCTTTTAGATTCTACCACTTATTAAGGAAAAGATACCCAGAGTTCCTTCCTGTAACAGTATCTCACAAATGCCGAAATGTCTTACTTGGTTGGGGAAAATACAGGGACGCTGTAGGACTTCTGCCTGCAGAAGGAGATGATGTTATGAAACTATGCTCTGCGATGCCCTTTGGGGGAAGGGGAAGGTTCAGGGCTGGGCTTTAAGAATGCTCAGAAGAGTTAGGAGGCTGCAATCAGCAGAGGGGCTGAGGGACAGCATTGCCTTCTATGTGGACATCACAGTAGTATTTAGAAAGTGCTTCGCATCCTACAAAATCTCATTGAATCCCCAAAGCAGGTGTGGGAGGAAGGAGAGTAGAGACATCCTTCATATTTTCTCCATTTGTTCAGTGTCAAGCAGACAGTCCTTTAATTCATCCATGTTTTGGTCTTGGCAATAAAATTGTGCCCATTCTTGAGCAGATACGGAGCTAAACTAGTCATAGATTCAAATTAGGAGCTGGGAAAATACAGGAGAAAAGAACTTTTTTCAATCATTATGGAGAAAAAAATACGAGGAGGAGAAGTTTGTGATAAAATATATCAAATATCAACTTTTCCTTTGCATTCCAGGACAGTATTAAAAGCATGAGGGTGAGAAGGAAAAATAAATAACTTGTTTATGTTTTATTATATATAGTACAGAGACTATATTATAGCCACAGACAAAAATTTAGACTTAAATTCTACCCTTGGCAGGAAGATAAATGAATCAATTTTGAAAGATTTCACATAATCTATTTACCATTTTCCAGTCAAACACCATTTTCAGTATTAAGAACTTACTTGACAATAATCCTGCCCACCAGAGCCATTCCTTCAGATAAGAATGTCCACCATGTCCTAGGAAAATACCAAAAATAAAAATGAAGTTCCAAAGAGGAAGAAGAAGGTGTGAATAATTGACTTCAATTCTAGAAAAGGAACTATAGGATTATAGTTGAAAAAAAAAATCAAGTTAGTAAATCTTTTAGCTTGCTCATTTCCAAAGATCTTCTAAAGCTTTCTATTATGTCACTATGTCACCTTAGATTTCTATGGAAAGTATTTTTTCTTTGTAAGAAATTTTATTTGATTAACAGGTTCGCTGTAATTGTGTCAGTCAGAGGTGTGGATATAGACTACCATGAACTCTAAATGCTTTGTTTCAGCCATGCTTAAGTTAAGACCAGAAAATCATAAATCACAAGTTGGTACCTAATGAGGTTACAAAGAAAGGAGCCAGTGGACATAAGAACTTCTGAGATTTTTGGATTTATGAATAAGGAGCATCTAGCAGATGGACTCTGCTCACGCTCTCTGTCTTGCCAGGAGGATGCTGAGTGTCTACCTGTCTCCTAAAAAGAGCAAAAAGCTCTCCTAAGAGAAGCATGAATCCTAGGTACTCAATTTTGATATGAGGACAATTAATGACAATTAAGGATATTGGGGGGGGGAGGAAAAACAGAAAGAGGGACGGAAGGAGGGGGGTGGGTCCTTGGTGTGTGTCACACTTTATGGGGGCAAGACATGATTGCAAGAGGGACTTTACCTAACAATTGCAATCAGTATAACCTGGCTTATTGTACCCTCAATGAATCCCCAACAATTAAAAAAAAAAAAAAAAAAAAAAAGCTGTCCTAAGGATTCAAGGAGTTGCCACAGCCACTACTGTAATCTGTGACCTGAAGTCACTGTTATATGTTTGCTATAGAAAATGGCAAAGTTAAAAAAAAAAAGAAAATGGCAAAGTTTCTCATAATTTCCCTGAATTTGAGTGGGAAAAGTAAATATTTTACTATAATTAAACTAAACAGGATATATAAGCTATGAATATAACTTTGCAAAGAAGTTAGCTATGTTTTCCTTACAAAATTTTCAAATGATTAAAATTACATTACAATACTGGACCTTATATTATTTAGTTGGTGTCTGTTTGGGCACTAACACAATACTTACCTACATATGTTTATTGCTCATTTGGATCTTTTATTTTGTGTTTCTTACTTCCGTGCTTTGCCTTTTTTCTGTTAGGGACCAATCTTTTTCTTATTGAGTACAGACACTCTTTCTATGTTATGAAACTTAGGTACCTTCTATTATATATTTCATCATCTCCCCCCAATGTATCATTTATTTTTCAGTTTCAGTTAAGGTGTTGCCATATAGAATTTCTTTGGGGGGGGAGGTCCAATCTAGACAATCTCTTCCTTTATACTAAATAGATTCTTCCTTTACCATTATGCTTAGAAAAGCCTTCTTTTAGGTTGTTTTAAAAAATTATTTCATTTTAAAATTAACTCTAAACTATCCAGAATTTATTTTGCCTAATGGTATTAAGTAGACCTTTCATGTTTTTCTTCTCTAATTTTTTTTAATTGTCTCAATACTTTCAATCAAATAACTCATCCTCTCTCCACTGGTTTGAAAGGTCACTTTAAAGAAATTATATATTGGGTGGTGCCCATAGCACAGTGGTTATGGCACCAACAACATGCACCAAGGGTGGCGGGTTTGAACCCTGCCTAGGCCAGCTAAATATCAATGACAACTGCAATCAAAAAATGGCTGGGCGTTGGGGCAGGCACCTGTGGTCCCAACTACTTGGGAGGCTGAGGCAGGAGAATTGCTTAAGTCCCAAGAGTTTGCGGTTGTTGCGAGCTGTGATGGCACAGCACTCTACTGGAGGCGACATAATGAGACTCTGTCTCAAAAAAAAAAAAGAATACTATTAAAATGAAATTTGCACTATCACAAATTAAAACCATATTGTTATATTAATAAAACAATTTGATACTGACATTAGAGCAGACTAAATAATACAAGATAATTTAAAACTTACAAAGAGACTGAAGTACATATAATAAATTAATATCTAATTTTTTTTTTTTTTTTTAGAGACAGAGTCTCATTTTTCACCTTCAGTAGAGTGCTGTAGCGTCATAGCTCACACCAACCTCCAGCTCTTGGGCTTAGGCGATTCTCTTGCCTCAGCCTCCCGAGTAGCTGGGACCACAGGTGCTCGCCACAACGCCCCGCTATTTTTTTGTTGTTGTTGTGGCAGTTTGGCCAGGGACAGGTTTGAACCTGCCACCCTTGGTATATGGGGCTGGCGCCCTACTCACTGAGCTACAGGTGCCTTGTTTGCACAATTTATAGTCATTTAGTTTTCCATATGGATCTTAAAAAAATCTTTAGGTCTTATGATATTATGCTTGATAAAAAATAGAGGATTCATGGATCAGGAAGGATAATCAAAGAGAGCTACTCAGCATCAGAAGTGTCGCCACAGCGCCTCATTCCATTGGTTTTGATTTATGGATTTAACAAATATTTCTTGGTATCAAACACTGCTAGAAAAGATTCCCGTTCTTGTGAACTACTATCAATAAACAAGTACACCTGTTGTACACCTTACAACAATAAACAATAAATATACAAATACAAATTATTCTGGATTCATTGAAGAAAACTGTTAGTGGAAAGATAGGCAATAACAGGGGCTGGGGGGTCAGGAGATCTGCCTAGAAAGGAAGAGCCTTTCAGGGGCGAGGATACTCAAACTGAAGTCTGAAGGCCGAGTCAGCTGAGTTATGAGCCAGGAGAAGGGAGTTCCAGGTAAAGGGAAAAGACCTTTGGGTGGGAAAGAACTAGGCCTATTCCAGGAAAGAGAGAAAAGTGGATGTGACTCAGCGGAAAGTGTAAGAGGAGGTGGAGAGGTAGGCTGGAGACTGCGGAAGGTGCAGCTGGCTCCATCAAGGAGAATGGGGTAAGATAAATACGGTAGCCTACTGTGGCGTGAGGGCCTCACGTTAGGATTACTTGTGCAGTCAAAAACTTGAACTCCTCAGTTGCCTGTGTTACATACCAGCTCTAGTGAAGCCCTTTTTGGTCAGTCGCAAGAGGCCCTTCTTTTTCAATATGAAGCTGGAGCCAATAAAAACACTGGAACTGACTGCCAGTGCCAAGCCCACGTAAAGGCTGTATTTGTTCTCCACGTTGGCTGAAATGCTCAAGTTGGTTGTGCTGGAATTCGGGTCCGTGGAGAGCACAGGAGGAGCCGGCAGCTGCGACACGTTGGTGATCTCACACCATGCCTGGGAGGAGTTTGCACAGACCAAAGACAGCACGGAGCCTGGAAGAAGGAAAGAAGGGAATGTCAGAGAGGAACGGAAACGCTCACACACTCCATGCAAGTAACAGAGCTTGGGGGGATGGTACTGCAGCACTTTATTATTATTATTATTTTTTAAGAGATGAGGTCTCACTCTGACTCAGGCTGGTTTCAAACTCATGAGCTGAGGCAACCCACCAGCCTCCGCCTCCCAGAGTGCTAGAATTACAGGCATGAGCCACCGCGCCCGCCCCAGCCAGAAACACTTTTCTACTGCATTCAAAAAAGTTCCTAACACGTGGTCCACAGGTCTATAAGGCAGTTTGAATTTGGGTTGCATGGATTGCTGAAAATGATTTTAAATTATTTAGTTGTCATCATTTAAAAATGAGAGATTTCCCATGAAAGTGAGGATTTTTCTTATAAGTTGGAAGATCTGGCAATATTTGGGTCTTTGTTCCAACAAAACAGCAAACTGCTGAACCTGGCTGGTGCTTGACAGTTTATCACAGTCACTCACGTCCATCTCACCCCTTCACATTATTGGCCTGTCTCCTGGAAAGCAGGTTTGGGAGGCTTGAACGTAAAGAGAGGTCTAGAAATGACCACAGCACAGGACATTGTGCATTCCAGAGAACATCTCCTAAAGTGGGTTTAGTTTTCTGTACCACTTTCCCTGAAGAAAATAATTTTTATGACTATTAATTAATTCACCTTCTCCTAAATAAAACAGAATTTCATAGGAAAATGAATTAAATATCAGTAGGCTTTTCAAACAATAAAACTGAAATAAGCATGTAAACCAATGAGGCAGACTAATTATCACAAATATACCTTGGAATTTTGAGGCTAAACACAAAATGAAACCATTTCCTACTACACAAGAAATTATTATAATCTGTTCTCTACTTAAAAAGCTACCAACAAGGTGACATTGTGACAAGATGTTCTGTCTTCTCATCATTTCCAGTATAAAAAGGCAAAATCTCCCATTATCAATTACCCTGAACAAAAAAGGGTAAAGGAAAACCAATCAGACAGAATTTCAGAATTAAAAAATTGATTTTACATTTTAAAAATCTTAAGGCATATGAACAAAAGACAATTTGACTAAATGTTTTAGCAACACAACTTTCATAAATAGATCTATACATTTCTGATGAAGCATTATAAAGCCACCTGAATTTTACCACATACAAAGTTAAAAACCAACCATGAAGTTCAGATCTGGAAAATAATAAAATAACTGAATTCAAAGGTTTCATGACTATTTCATTTATCTCTGTAATTTGAAAATGAACTGACTTTGTTTCAAAGATACAGAATAAATTCTGAGCCAAACTTTTAAATATTCCAAGGAGAATTCTATTATTTCTGGGATTTTCTATAAAATTGGGCAATTTTCAGGCAGGTTGTTTTTATATGAACTGCTGCAATTTTTTACACAAGCTAGTCCTTAGCAATCTGTTCCACACATTGTTCATTTCATCTAAGCCCCAAGAATGGAAAATGGTTGTGTATATTTTTGTTAGTAAGAATTTTGATTACGTTCACCCCTGAGAAAACATCTGACCTAACTTTCCAGCGAATTCCACGGCTGCATTCATGGTCATTTACTACGCAGTTAACATAACCATTCCAAAACTTCATTGCTGAAATTGGTGTGGGTGGGTCTCATTCCAGTCAAACAATGTTCCTTCTAAGCTGTTGACATAGCAAAATGTTCCCAACATTGCAGGGGTGTGGGGACAGAGAATGATAAGGGGGTGCAAATAGTCTCAGTTGCACTTTGCAAGTTCTCGAGGTAAGTGGCAGACATGAATCCTCCAAGTTTTATGGCAGGAAAATAATAAAAATCTTGTCTGGGTACTGACCTTAGAGCTTAAATTGTTTTCATGTTTTGGGAACCTGTTAGGGTGGGAATCTACAGCAGATATGACTGAAGGATGGAGGGCAGGAACCGTGGTTTGGGGGTTCGGTGAGGCCTAGAGGAGAAGGCGAGAGATGGGTGTGTGGGCAGAGACTTTGAAGTATTTTTTGAAGAATCAAAGATATCTGAAATCAGAGTTGACTTCTCAACATCTGAGTAAGCAGAATAATTATCCAGGGACTTTAATCCAGGCTTTATTCAACATAGGAAAAAATCTATTATATTCATCATTCTTCATTTAAACAGACACTGTCAATAGGCTTCTCAAGGGAATGTAGCAATTTATTATACTCCACTCCCGCCAGCAGGAAACATTAGTTACTTCTTTGATGTTATTAGTTGTTCTAAATATAGAATAATATTTAAGAAATATATATCAATTTGAAAGAAAAACAATTCATGGTACACCAATGTATCAGCTACCTAATTAAAGAAGTAAAATATTATCTCTCAGAGGGAACAACTATCTTGATTTTCTTTTTATAAAAATATAATCATACAGAATATATTCTTTGGTGACTTGCTTTTGAGATTTACCAGTGTTGGAACACGTGGCTGCAGGGCTGGTTTCTCCTACTGTGCTGTAGAATTCCACTGTGTAACTATTCCACAACTGAATAGTTGTGTTTTATAGTCTGTGGACATACAGGTAATTTGCAGTGTTTTTGCTCTTACATACAGTACTGCTAATGTTCTCATGTTATGTGAAACCATATGAAATAGATGATATTTGAAAATATTTGTCCCTACAAAATTAATAGTGTTACATGGTTCAACTTAATATTTTCTTGTTGTATAGGTGTTATAGTTTACACACATACTTTTAAAATTTAAAAACAGTTAAATATTCTCTAGATTATATACCTTCTTCTACCTTAAGCTCTTACTGCTATCTCTAATCACGGGCAAGGTGAATAATCGCTCTTGGTTTCAGTTTCCTCATCTGTAAATTAAGAGAGTTTAACGCAGTGGTTCTGAAGTTTGAGCACAGTCTTTGTTCCCAGAATTGTTAACAATCCTGGGGGCCCATAACCATTACAATGCACCAGTTCTAAACTCATAGGCACTGGTAGCTGGAAGACATTTTAAAGAAATGCATGCCAAGATTTTAAGTGACTCTGATCAAAGTTATGTCACTGCCAAAACTAGAGCCAAGTAACTCAATTCCCAGGTCAGTATCCTATTTCAGAAAAATAAAACATAAAGTACAAGTAAAGCAGGTTGAAAAATATTATTGTGTATACGAAGATGAGATGCTTTATTAGCTTGTCTACTGCTAATTGGCTATAGAGAGGAATAATTCAAATTGTCCAGTTTATTACATAGAGTAGAATATCAGGGTCCTAGGAGGTCAGTGACTGTAGAGATTCTTTTCCCTGATGTCAGACTGAAAGTGACCTTGGTGGCCCTGTGCAAAGGTGATACATGTGAGGATGAGCTTCACATATGCTGATGTGGTTGGGTTTACTTAATTCCCTGAGGAACTGCAACCCTTCAGCCTGTGCCCTAGAATGAAAATACATGGAGCAGATCTGAGCTCACCCCACAGGAAGGGGCCATGCCCAGGTGGACGTGAAATCTGAAGCAGAAAGACACCCAAGTGAACCCTGTCTAGATCCTTAAGCAACATGTGGTACACTCGCCTATTCACATCAGCATAGGAAAAGCTGAATGATGTAAAAATCTTTACCTCACTAAAATCTATTCCCCAAACACCGCCAGTGTGAATTAGATTGTGTCACTCCTCTTTCTTTCTACTTACAACAAAACCTGATCTCCTAACTAATCTTGAACTTTAAAGCTGTACATGCTCTGAAACTGGCTCATCTCTGACATCACCTCCAAAACACCACTAGTCTTCCTTCATTCATTTATTCAACAAATATTTGAGTGTCTGCTACCTGTCAGGCATTTTCTAGAAGCTAGGAATAAAAACAATGAATGAAACAATATTCCTGCTCTGATATTCTAGGGGGGGAGGGGAGAAGAATAAACAAATGAACAAATAACAAAACAATATGTTAAGAGTGCCATGGAAAACAGTAAAAAAAAAAACAGCATCAAGGAATATTTTTAAACAGGATTAGATGGAAAACCCTCCCCACTGACTGTAAAAGCAAAAAGTCTGAGATGAGAAGGTGCTTGAGGATGCAAGGAAATTCAAGGGTGTGGTGACAGAGGGAGATGGTAAGAAATGTGGTTAAAGAGTACCTTCAGGTGAAGTGAGGCTTTGGAAAAGTAGATCTGATCTTATCATTCTTCCTGCCAAAATCCCCCAAGGGCTTCCCTTTTCATTCAGAAAAATATCAGAAATCCCCACCACAGTCTAGAAGGCCCTGTGGAATCTTGGCTCCAGCTACCTGTCTAATCTCATTCCTTACTCTTGCTGTTTCTTCTGTGGTTTTTATAGACTAAGTTTTTTCTCAAATAAAGCTTTTTAAAAAGTATCTGTTACTAGCCTATTGCAGAGTGCCGGTTGGCACAGCTCGGTCACTTCTCTTTCAAATGCCCCCTCCAGTGAGACCCCTTCCCCTACCTCCCCAATCAAAAGGAATCTCTCACTTTCCATCCTTTCCCCTTACTTCATTCTCCAAATCAAACAAATGTCCTTATGTTTTATAATAACCTTCATATGTTTAAATCTGAGGGGGAGATAATTTTGGATTAGAAGGTCTTTGGAAGCATCCATGCTTTTCAAAGTCAAAACCAGGCGTGGAAGCCACATGTACGTCACGGAAGTTAGGTTGGAATGTTCTATCCTCAGACCTCATGGCAGACTTGCTGTTTGGGTCTCAGCTAGAAAATCAGTTTCTCCAAGGGGTTGTCTTCGAATCTAAACATCCCCAAACACTCTCAATATGTTATCCATGACATTTACCGCTATTGTCTTGACCTTTTAAATTCATTTCTTACATATTATTTGCCATCTGAATAGTGAACTACACGAGATAAGGACTTAGTCCTGGACTTTAGGACAGAGAGTCCTCCTGCAAATCCCTCTAGTACTTAGGCTAGTGGTCGGCACCTGGGACTCATTATTGGCATGAATAAACAAATGAAAAATCCAGCTCTTGTTCACTCCCTGTCAGGCTCTGGACTGTGTGCCTCATTTGTATTTTCACCTGCACCAGCTTCCTCACAACTGTAAAGTGTAGGGATTATTCTCATTTTATAGATGAAGAAAGGCTTAGGGACGCTACGTTACAGCTGAGGAGGTTGTCTGATGCTGAAGTCTGATATCGTCCCACCACTGATTATAAGGACTTTGACTTCTAACTCCTCCTCAGCTTTGCTCACCATTACCAATGAATCCGAGGCCTTATGCCTTGAGCCTGAATATTTCTTGGAAATAAATGCATAAGCAAAGCAGGAAAAACATCCGGAAGTTCGAACAAGTGTGTGTAAGTCACACCCTCCCTACTTACAGGTCTTTAGGTAAACAAGGGTGAGTGTATTGGCAACAGTTTGACTTAGTGGTTTAAAAATAATTTAGAAAACAGGGCACGTAACCTGACTGTCTAGGAAATGATGAGAATAGTTTTTGAATTGTTCAGGCATTTCTCTTTTTGTGTGTCCCTTCTCTCCCTCGCGGGCACAGTTTTGAAGAGTTCGCTGACCTCGCTACTGACTCCCTCAGGGAATCGAAATGCAAAAGCCCAGAGGGGAGATGACCGGAGAAGTTGCCAGCAGCTTCGCAAAGATCGTACAGAGAGACAGCGGTTCCCACCGGCGCTCATGGCCCTCTTCATCACCATGGAAATGAAACACCTGCGTTCTTCTTGGTCATTTCACCCCATCATTTCACCCCCTTCCTCCCCTTTACCCTCTCTTGGGCGCCTTCGGCGTTGACTGTAGCGAGCCCCTCAGTACCGGGCGCCCCTGGAGGGACGCAGAGTCCGGCACCGCGATCTAATAGGGCTCTGGGGCGGGCGCAGAAATCCCAGCCCAGCCAGCAGCGACCAGAACCTACACACCAGTGCGCCCAGCTCCCGATCTCCCTTACAGAAGGGCTCTCGCCGTAAGCAGCCAAGAAGTGACTGCACAGCGAGTCAGGCCGGTGGGGTTGGGGTGTCCTTCGCGGACGGAGAGGTGTGGGCGGCCCAGCCTCGCCCGGCGCCCTCCTGGCGGCCCCGGGCGCCCGCCTCCCGCCGCGCCCCCGGGTCCAGCTGCCCTCCAGCGGCCCGAGTTGCCCGCCTCTCGTGGGGTCCCCGGATCCAGCCGCCCGCGCCGGGCCAACACCCGACTCCCGCCGGGGTCCCCGGGTCCAGCCGCCCGCGCCGGGCCAACACCCGACTCTCGCGGTCCCCAGCGCACCCTCCGCCCACTGGGCGACGGCGGCCGGCCGCGGACTCCCGAGTGGGACTGAGTCAGAGGAAATGGCCTGGTCACAGGGACCTGGGAGTCGAGTCTTCCCGTCACATCCCGATTTCCTGGTCAAGCCTCAGCACGCAGGAATCACACGTAACGTACACCCGTCGGCCGCGCGAACCCAGCGACAGTCACATCTGCCTGGTTCCACTCAGGCATCCCCGCAGAGTCCGGGATGTCCTGGACACCCGTACGTACTTGTTGACCGGCTGGCTGGACTGCTGACTGACCGAGCGAACGACTGAATGAATTATGACAAGCGCGACTGCGCTGACAGTCGATGTATCCCCACCTGGTCCCCCCGAATCCCCGAGACCGCCACCCCGGTCTCGTCGCCACCCAGTCGCCAGGTCCCTCGGCTCGGGACTGACACTCACCTTCCCGACAGGGCTGCCCGGGCGGCAACCTCATCTGTCCCCCCATGACCCGGGTCGGGGCTTCCCGGGCGCTGGCCCCGGCTGCTCACCGGGCTGGGCAGCGCCTCCGGGCGGACCTGCGTTGGGGCGGAGCCGCGGAGTCCGGGAAAGGTGCGCTCTGACTCCGCCCCGGGCAGCCTCAGCCAATGGGAAGGCTGGGCGGGCCCTCCGCGCGAGCCACGCCCCCGCCGCCGCAGGTTCGGCGCTCATTCCCTGTTCTCTGCACCCCTTGGAGGCCGCCCTGGTCAACTCTGACCCGGCGGAAGACCCGCTGCCGAGCTGCGCAGTCGAGAAACACAGATACGCCTCGTGGAGCAACGGCGTCTCTCGGATAGTTGAGGCCTCCAAGGCAACTCTGGGGGACGCAGTGGAGCAGAGGCTGTGAGGAGGCCGGCTGCGGGTTCTGTGGATTGAAAGGTCCCAGCGCTGACGGAGGGCGTTGCTGGTTTTGGAAGACTTCAGATGTTAGCTGCTTTGTATGGAAGCTGCTGACCACTGGCGTCTGTGCTGATTACCATGCTAAAGTTTATTCTGGGGCCTGGAGTGCAGACTTTGCCCTTCCAGGCTGTCGTCAACTCCTTCCTGCATCCACCCTGCCCCTATTTGTTTGCCAAACAGCAATTTTCCCCCCGCTCCGCCTCATTTTCTGGGTCATACGGTTATTTAAAACAAACCCTTGAGGGGGGAAGAAAAGCAATGCCCAAACCAAAAAGGTCTAATATCACAACATGATAGCTAACGTTTATTGTATCCTTGCTTTATCATATGTGCAGGTACTTTATGGTTTTGTTTGTTTATTGTTTGTTTTGGAGACAGTCTTACTGTGTCAGCCGGCTAGAATGTACCCAGTGACGTCATAGCTCACTGCAACCTCAAACTCCGCAACTATCCTCCTGCCTCAGCCTCCCTTCCAGTAGCCAGGACTACAAAAGAGTGTCACTGTGACCAGCTAATTTCTCTTCCCTCCCCTCCCCTTCCTTTCCTTTCCCTTCCCGTTTGTAGAGATGGGGATCTCCCTCTTGCTCAGCTAGTCTCCAACTCTTGAGCTCAAGGAATGCTCCCTCCTGGGCCTCTCAGAGTGCTCGGATTACAAGCGTGAGCCACCACACCAGGCATACTTGATGTATTATTAACTCATTCAAACAGCACAGGGTATTAACTCCTGGTTCACAGAGAAGGGATCAGAGGCAGAGGCTGAAGTTAAATAAACTAACCAAGGCTGGAAGTGTTGACAGCAGGCATTTAGGGAGTAAGAAATGGGCACAATTCCTGCTTAGCTTCTCACCAGGGTGAACGGAGTGTCTTGTGCTGTGGTGCTGCGGCACGGAAGGATAATTCCCTCCCCTATTCTCCTAGTTTTTGCTCTAGATTTTCAGAAACAGTGCTATTAATTTTCTTAACTAAGAATTTCAGGCCAGGCGTGGTAACTCACGCCGGTATTTCTAACACTCTGGTGGGCCAAGGTAGGTGGATTACTTGAGCTCAGGAGTTCAAGACCAGTCTGAGCAAGAGGGGGACTTGTACCTACTAAAAATAGAAAAACTAGCTGGACTTTGTGGCGGGCACCTGTAGTCCCAGTTACTTAGGAAGCTGAGGCAAGAGTTTCGATTGAGCCCAAGAGACTGAGGGTGCTGTGAGCTATGATGCCACAACATCTGGCTGCCACTCAGGATTACAGAGTGAAACTCTGTAAAAAAAAAAAAAAAAAAAAAAATTCATAGCAGATGCCTTAATCTTGCTTTTCTTGTTTTTAGATTGATTAAAGAAGAGTTAAGAATAAAATGTCAAGGTAACAATCTAAGGCACACACTTGTGATGGCTTTGCTGAGAAGCTAGGGCTTGGGTAGGGAAATAGGTCAAAGTTGACAGGGAGGGAAATGTCTGCTAAATTTGGATAATGAGCTTCAAAACTTTGATTTCTTTTTAAATGTTGGCTTTGGATACAAAATTTGAAATTTTGCCTTCCTCAAAGATGGGTGATGATAGTAAATGTGATCAAAGGCATTTATTACTTATTTATTTGACAGACACACATAGCATTTACGATGCGACAAGCAATGTTATACCTTCACTTTACCTCTGGGGAAATGAAGGCTCACAGAAATAAAGTGCCTTGCTATGGACACAGTGCTATGAAACATCTGGCTTCAGTGTTTGTTCTTAACTCATTTGTTAATTGGACTCTTTGCAATTGCCTTTGGTCTGGAAAGGGCTGCAAGTTTGTGGTTGAAGATCTTGGTATCTCCATGGCCCCCGCCCCCCCGGGTGATAAGGGCACTGTAAGAACTCGTTTCTGCCGAGGTGTCCCCATGCCAGGATTCTCATCTTTGACCTGGGGTGGAAGAAGGCAATAGCGGATGAGTTCTCACTCTGGGGCCACGTGGTGTCAGATGAATACGAACAGGTCTCCTGGGGGCTGCTCGGAAAAGATGGCGGTCAAGTCTGCGTGCGGCCCACCCCTTCCACATTATCCACATCAACAAGATGTCATTCTGTGCTGGGGACTACAGGCTCCAGACGAGTACGCTTCGTGCCTTTAGAAATCCCCAGGGCGTTCTGGCCATCCGCACCAAACTACAGAACTGGAGCACGTGATTGAGGCCCTTTGCAGGGCCAAATTCAAGTTCCCTGTCCACCAGAAGGTTCCCATCTCCAAGAAGTGGGACTTTACCAAGTTTAATACAGATGAATTTGAAGACATGGTGGCTGAGAAGCGGCTCATCCCATATGGCGGTGGAGTCAAATTCATTCCCACTTGTGGCGCCCAGACAAGTGGCACCCTGCACTCATGAGGACTTCCACTGTGCCGCCCTTCATTTGAACCTGTCAATAAATCCTAATTCCTAACCAAAAAAAATCCATAACTTTGAGGTTGAATTTTTAAAGAAACTGAATTCCAATTTCATATTCACACCTGTTTCATGGAGGAGATATTTTGTTGTAATTCTTGTTTTTCAATTGTGCAAAAAAGGAGAAAAACCCATGAAAAAAATAATTTAACGTTTTTAAGATCATCATCTTCCCAGTTTATTTATTTTTTCTTTTTCTTTTCTTTTCTTTTGATTGCTAAATCATAGCTGTGTACATTAGTGCAATCAAGGGGTACAAGGTGCTGGTTTCATATACAATCTGAAATATTCTCATCAAACTGTTTAACCTAGCCTTCATGGCATTTTCTTAGTTATTGTATGTAGACATTTGTATTCTGCCTTTAGTAAGTTTCGCCTGTACCCATTCTAAGATACACAGTAGGTGCGGCCCCACCCATTACCCTCCCTCCACCTAACCTCCCCCATCCCTTCCCGTTCCTTGGCCCTTTCCCCATAGTCTTGTGCTATAGTTGGGTTATAACCTTCATGTGAAAGTTACAATATAGCTTCATAGTAGGGCTGAGTACATTGGATATTTTTTCTTCCATTCCTGAGATACTTTGCTAAGAAGAATGTGTTCCAGCTCCATCCATGTAAACATGAAAGAGGTAAAGTCTCCATCTTTCTTTAAGGCTGCATAATATTCCATGGTATACATGTACCACAATTTGCTAGTCCATTCGTGGGTCGATAGGCAGTTGGGCATCTTCCATGACTTAGCAATTATGAATTGGGGTGCAATAAACATTCTGGTACAGATGTCTTTTTTATATTGTGATTTTTGGCCTTCTGCGTATAAACCTCGTAAAGGAATTATAGGATCAAATGGCAGGTCTATTTTCAGGTCTCTAAATATTCTCCAAACATCCTTCCAGAAGGAACGTGTTAGCGTGCATTCCCACCAGCAGTGTAGAAGTGTGCCCTTTTCTCCACATCCACGCCAACATCTCTGGTTTGGGGATTTTGTTATGTGGGCTACTCTTACTAGGGTTAGGTGATATCTCAAAGTAGTTTTGTTTTGCATTTCTCTGATGATTAAGGATGATGAGCTTTTTTACATGTGTTTGTAGATCGTGCGTCTGTCTTCTTTAGAGAAATTTCTCTTCAACTCCCTTGCCCACCCTGAGATGGGATCACGTGTTCTTTTCTTGCTAATATGTTTGAGTTCTCTGTGGATTCTGGTTATTAGACCTTTATCCGAGGTATAACCTGCAAATATTTTCTCCCATTCTGAGGGCTGTCTGCTTGCTTTACTTACTATGATTTTGGCTGTGCAGAAGCTTTTTAGTTTGATCAGGTCCCAGTAGTATATTTTTGATACTGCTTCAATTGCCTGGGAAGTCCTCCTCATAAAATATTCACCCAGGCCGATTCCTTCAAGAGTTTTCCCTGCACTTTCTTCAAGTATTTGTATAGTTTCGTGTCTTAAGTTTAAATCTTTTATCCAGCGAGAGTCTATCTTAGTTAAGGGTGAAAGGTGTGGGTCCAGTTTCAATCTTCTACAGGTTGCCAGCCAGTTCACCCAGCACCATTTGTTAAATAGGGAATCTTTTCCCCACTGAATGTTTTTAATTGGCTTGTCAAAGATCAAATAACAGTAAGTAGCTGGATTCATCTCTTGGTTCTGTATTCTGTTCCAGATATCTACTTCTCTGTTTTTGTGCCAATGCCATGCTGTTTTGATCACTATCGATTTATAGTAGAGTCTCAGCTCTGGTAGCGTGATTCCTCCTGCTGTGTTTTTATTGCTGAGTAATGTCTTGGCTGTTTGAGTTTTTTTCTGATTCGATATAAAATGAAGTATTATTTTTTCAAGATCTTTTTTTTTTCCTCAAACTTTTTTTTTTTTTTATTGTTGGGGATTCATTGAGGGTACAATAAGCCAGGTTACACTGATTGCAATTGTTAGGTAAAGTCCCTCTTGCAATCATGTCCTGCCCCATAAAGTGTGACAAACACCAAGGCCCTACCCCCCATCCTCCGGCCCTCTTTCTGCTTCCCTCCCCATAACCTTAATTGTCATTAATTGTCCTCATATCAAAATTGAGTACATAGGATTCATGCTTCTCCATTCTTGTGATGCTTTACTAAGAATAATGTCTTCCACTTCCATCCAGGTTAATACGAAGGATGTAAAGTCTCCATTTTTTTTAATAGCTGAATAGTATTCCATGGTATACATATACCACAGCTTGTTAATCCATTCCTGGGTTGGTGGGCATTTAGGCTGTTTCCACATTTTGGCGATTGTATATTGAGCTGCAATAAACAGTCTAGTACAAGTGTCCTTATGATAAAAGGATTTTTTTCCTTCTGGGTAGATGCCCAGTAATGGGATTGCAGGATCAAATGGGAGGTCTAGCTTGAGTGCTTTGAGGTTTCTCCATACTTACTTCCAGAAAGGTTGTACTAGTTTGCAGTCCCACCAGCAGTGTAAAAGTGTTCCCTTCTCTCCACATCCATGCCAGCATCTGCAGTTTTGAGATTTTGTGATGTGGGCCATTCTCACTGGGGTTAGATGATATCCCAGGGTTGTTTTGATTTGCATTTCTCTAATAGATAGAGATGATGAACATTTTTTCATGTGTTTGTTAGCCATTCGTCTGTCATCTTTAGAGAAAGTTCTGTTCATGTCTCTTGCCCATTGATATAAGGGATTGTTGGCTTTTTTCATGTGGATTAATTTGAGTTCTCTCTAGATCCTAGTTATCAAGCTTTTGTCTGATTGAAAATATGCAAATATCCTTTCCCATTGTGTAGGTTGTCTCTTTGCTTTGGTTATTGTCTCCTTAGCTGTACAGAAGCTTTTCAGTTTAATGAAGTCCCATTTGTTTATTTTTGTTGTTGTTGCAATTGCCATGGCAGTCTTCTTCATGAAGTCTTTTCCCAGGCCAATATCTTCCAGTGTTTTTCCTATGCTTTCTTTGAGGATTTTTATTGTTTCATGCCTTAAATGTAAGTCCTTTATCCATTTTGAATCAATTTTTGTGAGTGGGGAAAGGTGTGGGTCCAGTTTCAGTCTTTTACATGTAGATATCCAGTTCTCCCAACACCATTTATTGAATAGGGGGTCTTTCCCCCAAGGTATGTTCTTGTTTGGTTTATCAAAGATTAGGTGGTTGTAAGATGTTACTTTCATTTCTTGGTTTTCAATTCAATTCCAAGTGTCTATGTCTCTGTTTTTGTGCCAGTACCATGCTGTCTTGAGCACTATGGCTTTGTAGTACAGACTAAACTCTGGTATGCTGATGCCCCCAGCTTTATTTTTATTACTAAGAACTGCCTTAGCTATACGGGATTTTATCTGGATCCATACAAAAAGCAGAATCATTTTCTCCAAATCTTGAAAGTACGATGTTGGTATTTTGATAGGAATGGCATTGAATAGGTAGATTGCTTTGGGAAGTATAGACATTTTAACAATGTTGATTCTTCCCGTCCATGAGCATGGTATGTTCTTCCATTTGTTAATATCTTCTGCTATTTCCTTTCTGAGGGTTTCATAGTTTTCTTTATAGACGTCCTTCACCTCCTTCGTTAGGTATATTCCTAGGTATTTCATTTTCTTTGAAACAATGGTGAAGGGAGTTGTGTCCTTAATTGGCTTCTCATCTTGACTGTTATTAGTGTATACAAAGGCTACTGACTTGTGGACATTGATTTTATATCCGGAAACATTACCGTATTTTTTGATGACTTCTAGGAGTCTTGTGGTTGAGTCTTTGGGGTTCTCTAAGTATAAGATCATGTCGTCAGCAAAGAGGGAGAATTTGACCTCCTCTGCTCCCATTTGGATTCCCTTTATTTCCTTGTCTTGCAGAATTGTATTGGCTAGAACTTCCAGCACTATGTTGAATAGTAAAGGTAACAGAGGACAACCTTGTCTGGTTCCAGTTCTAAGAGGAAAAGCTTTCAGTTTTACTGCATTCAGTAAAATATTGGCTGTGGGTTTGTCATAGATAACTTCAATCACTTTTAGAAATGTGCCACCTATGCCTATACTCTTCAGTGTTCTAATTAGAAAAGGATGCTGGATTTTACCAAATGCTTTTTCTGCATCTATTGAGAGGATCATGTGATCTTTATTTTTGCCTCTGTTAATATGGTGGATAATGTTTATGGACTTGTGTATGTTAAACCAGCCTTGCATCCCTGGGATGAAGCCTACTTGATCATGATGAATGACTTTTTTGATGATAAGCTATAATCTATTGCCTAGGATTTTGTTGAGAATTTTTGCATCTATATTCATGAGTGAGATTGGTCTGAAATTCTCCTTTTCGTTTGGGTCTTTTCCTGGTTTTGGTATCAGGTTGATGTTTGCTTCATAGAATGTGTTGGGGAAGATTCCTTCTTCCTCAAGTTTTTGGAATAATTTCTGCAGTACAGAAATAAGCTCTTCCCTGAAGGTTTGATAGAATTCTGGAGTGAAGCCATCTGGACCAGGGCATTTTTTGGTTGGAAGATTTTTTATTGTTTCTTTGATCTCAGTGCTTGAAATTGGTCTGTTCAGGAGCTCTATTTCTTCCTGGCTGAGTCTAGGGAGAGGGTGTGATTCCAAATATTGATCCATTTCCTTCACATTGTCAAATTTCTGGGCATAGAGTTTCTGGTAGTATTCAGAGATGATCTCTTGTATCTCTGTGGGATCAGTTCTTATTTCCCCTTCATCATTTCTGACTGAGGTTGCTAGAGATTTTACTTTTCTATTCCTCGTTAGTCTGGCCAATGGTTTATCTATTTTATTTTTTTTTTCAAAAAACCAACTCCTTGTTTCATTAATTTTCTGAATGATTCTTTTGTTTTCAATTTCATTGATCTCTGATTTGATTTTGGATATCTGTTTTCTTCTACTGAGTTTAGGCTTATGTTGTTCTTCTTTTTCCAATTCCATAAGATGGCTTGTGAGATTGTTGATGTGTTCTCTTACTGTTTTTTGAATGTAGGCATCTAAAGCGATGAATTTTCCTCTCAAAACTGCTTTTACAGTATCCCACAGGTTTTGGTAGCTTGTGTCTTCATTGTTGTTATGCTCAAGGAAGTTAATGATTTCCTGTTTTATTTCTTCCTGCAGCCATCTGTTATTCAACAGAAGATTGTTTAATTTCCATGCTTTTGTGTGGAGTCGAGCATTTTTGTTACAGTTGATTTCCAACTTTTGTGCCTTATCGTCTGAGAAGATACAAGGTAAAATTTCAATTCTTTTGATTCTGTTGATATTTGTTTTGTGTCCCAGGATATGATCAATTTTGGAGAATGTTCCATGGGGTGATGACAAGAATGTATATTCTTTATCTTTGGGATGGAGTGTTCTATATGCGTCTATAAGCACAGTTGTTCTAGGGTCTCATTTAAATCTCTTATATCTTTGTTTAATTTCTGTTTAGAGGATCTGTCCAGCTCTGTAAGAGGAGTGTTAAAGTCCCCTGTTATTATGGTATTATCAGATATCCTATTGCTCAGACTGAGTAAGGTCTGTTTCAAGAATCTGGGAGCATTTAAATTGGGTGTATAAATATTTAGCATTGAAATGTCTTCTTGTTGTATTTTTCCCTTGACCAATATAAAGTGACCATCTTTGTCTTTTTTGACTTTAGTTGCTTTAAGTTCACATGTATCTGAAAATAAGATTGCAACTCCTCTTTTCTTCTGAATTCCATTTGCCTGAAAAATTGTCTTCCAACCCTTGACTCGGAGCTTTAATTTGTCTTTTAAAGCCAGGTGTGTTTCTTGCAGACAGCAAATGGATGGCTTGTGTTTTTTAGTCCAGTCAACCAATCTATGTCTCTTCAGTGGGGGAATTCAAGCCATTAACATTTATTGAGATAATTGATAAGTGTGGTAGTATTCTATTCATCTTATTTTGTGAGAGTCCATTGCTTAGTTTTATCTTTTGCATCAGTGTGGAAGTTAGGTTCTGTCCTTTAATTTTTGAGTTCTTACTTTGCTGCTGATCCATTGTGGTGGTCAGTGTGCAGAACAGGTTGAAGTATTTCCTGTAGAGCTGGTCTTGTTGTGGCGAATTTCCTCAATGTTTGTATATCCATAAATGATTTGATTTCTCCGTCAATTTTTAAGCTTAGCTTAGCAGGGTACAGAATTCTGGGCTGGAAATTGTTCTGTTTAAGTAGATTAAAGGTAGATGACCATTGTCTTCTTGCTTGGAAAGTTTCATTAGAGAAGTCTGCGGTCACTCTGATGGATTTGCCCCTGTAGGTCAACTGGCACTTACTCCTGGCAGCTTGCAGAATCTTTTCTTTTGTCTTGACTTTGGACAGGGTTATCACAATGCGTTTTGGAGAAGCTCCGTTAGAGTTGAGGCAACCTGGGGTCCAATATCCTTCTGAAAGCAGTGTGTCAGAGTCTTTGGTGATATTTGGGAAATTTTCTTTTATAATATTCTCTAGGTTGGCTTCCATTCCTCTGGGGCATTCTTCTTCCCCTTCTGGGATTCCTATAACTCGTATGTTGGAACGCTTCATAAAGTCCCATAATTCTGACAGTGAACATTCTGCTTTCTCTCTCTTCTTTTCTGCCTCTTTTACTATCTGAGTTATCTCAAGAACTTTGTCTTCTACCTCTGAAATTCTTTCTTCTGCATGGTCTAACCTGTTGCTGATACTTTCCATTGCATCTTTAAGTTCCCTAATTGACTGTTTCAGTTCCTTCAGCTCTGCTATATCCTTTTTATATTCTTCATATCGTTCATCTCTTATTTGATTCTGTTTTTGGATTTCCTTTTGGTTATTTTCCACTTTATTAGCAGTTTCCTTCATTGTTTTCATCATTTCTTTCATTGTTTTCAACATGTGTATTCTAAATTCCCGTTCTGTCATTCCTAACATTTCTTTATAGGTGGAATCCTCTGCAGTAGCTACCTCATGGTCCCTTGGCCGGGTTGTTCTGGACTGGTTCTTCATGTTGCCTGGAGTTTTCTGCTGATTCTTCCTCATGAGTGATTTCTTTTATCTGTTTCCTTGCCCTAATTTTCCTTTCACTACCTCTTGCTCTTTAAGTTCTCGTGCCTGTGGACTAAGGGTTCTATGAGTTCTTTTGGTACAGGACCAGAAGGGTGAGAAGGTTGAAGAGCAAGAAAGGGATGAAAGAAAGGAGGACCGAGTGATAAGAAAAAAAAAATAGAGAAAGGAAAGGGTGGATAAAAGGAATATTGACAAAAAGAAGAGAGGCACAGAAAGAGGGAGACAGAGCAATATAAGTGTACACTAGGGTACTTTGACACAACCTTGAAAAAAAACCACCTTCTGTGGGTGCCCAGTTGGGTGGTTCCTTTGAGGTCAGCAGGTCTTTGCTAACCTGATCAGGCACAGTACCCCACTTCCACCAAGTAGAGAGGAAAGACAAAAATGCTATAAATCAAACCAAAACAAGCAAACAGAAAACTTTATGGGATAAAATTGGGTGAAAAACCAAATAATAGCAGTAGAAACGCTAGCAAAAATGAAGTTCTATTTATTAAAAAAGGCAGCAATGGGAAATTATAATTAAATGAGAAAAATTGAGAAAGAAAAAGGATCTGTATGGGAAAGGTTGAAATTAAAAAAAAAAACACATCAACAACATCAAAATAAACAAAAAAACAACCAAACCAAAAAAAAAAAAAAAAAACACAACCAAAAACAAAGCAGTATGTATATGTTGTTGAATATTGTCTGGGCAACACGTGGTCTTCTGGGGTATGAGATGTTAATTACAGTTCTGATACGACTGGAGGCTGCTGATTTCTCAAACCCCAGAAGGTAGACACCCTAAATCTTTCTTCAGCCCACTTAAAAGGCACTTTGAACTTGTAAACTTGCTGAGCAGAACCTTTCTCAGGAAAGTGCTTGTCACTGGAATCACTGCTGAAGTGGCTATCCACTTACCCAGTGTGCCAAAACCGGTCTCACTCTGCCCCTGAGGGTTAGGGCTGCAAGGCGGCTCAGACCCCACCCTTAGGCTACTTGGTCACTGGGTTACCAGCTCCCACCCCATTCTAGCTCTGTGACCCTGAGGGTGGAGCTTGCTGCGGCAGATGGCTCACAATGGCTCCCTGTGGCCCACAGCCAAACACTGTTGGCTCCGTCTGGCTCAGCGGCTCAGACGGGGGCCCTAGACAATAGCCAAAGTTCTCTGCACTCCCGCTTAGGCTCTCCCCAAGGCAGTTCAACTGAGTGCCAAGTCCAAAGACAGCAAAACAGTTCATAGGGGGTGGCGCCTGTGGCTCAGTTGGTGGGTCGCCGGCCCCATATACCGAGGGTGGCGGGTTCGGGCCTGGCCCCGGCCAAACTGCAACAAAAAAATGGCCGGGCGTTGTGGTGGGCGCCTGTAGTCCCAGGTGCTTGGGAGGCTGAGGCAAGAGAATCGCTTAGGCCCAGGAGTTGGAGGTTGCTGTGAGCTGTGTGTGGCCACGGCACTCTACCGAGGGCCATAAAGTGAGACTCTGTCTCTACAAAAAAAAAAAAAAATAGTTAAAAAAAAAAAACAACAACAAAAAAAAACAGTTCATAGGGAAGGCCTTTCCGGTTTGCAGTCTCGCTGCTACTGAACTTACGGTTGCAGGCTGGTTTAGACCGATTGAACACATGCGGCCACTTGCCATTTTTCCACTGTTTTAGTCCTCCTCTTGGTGTCCAGAAGTCTCTTGGCGACTCCCTGTATCCTCACAGGGGTGATGATAGGCAGATCCTACCAGCCAGAGATGCCTGGAGTCCTATCTCCCCAGCATCACGGTGCCCAGATGCAAGGAAGCTGTTACTCGGCCGCCATCTTGCTCTCCCTGATTTTTTGAAGATGTTTAAAATGGGACAATGGAGCTTTAATAGGAATTGCATTAAAATTATATATTGCTTTGGGTAGTATAGACATTTTAACAATGTTGATTCTTCCCAGCCATGAGCATGGTATGTTTTTCCATCTGTTAACATCTTCAACTATTTCTTTTCTCAAAGTTTCATAGTTCTCTTTGTAGTCATCTTTCACATCCTTTGGTATACTCCCAGATATTTCATCTTCTTTGGCACTACTGTGAAAGAAATAGAGTCCTTGACTGTTTTTTTGGCTTGGTTATTTTTGGTATATACAAAGGCTACAGATTTATGGGTGTTGATTTTGTATCCTGAGACATTGCTGTATTCCTTGATCACTTCTAAAAGTTTTGTAGCAGAATCCCTAGTGTTTTCCAGATATACAATGATATCATCTGCGAAGAGTGAAAGTTTGATCTCTTCTGACCTTATGTGGATACCCTTGAACGCCTGTTCTTCCCTAATTACAATGGCTAAAACTTCCTTTACAATGTTAAAGAGCAATGGAGACAATGGCCAACCTTGCCTGGTTCCTGATCTAAGTGAAAATGATTTCAATTTAACTCCATTCACTATGATATTGGCTGTGGGTTTGCTGTAGATGGCATCTATTAGTTTAAGAAATGTCCCGTCTATACTAATTTTCTTAAGTGTTCTGATCATGAAGGGATGCTGGATATTATCAAAAGCTTTTTCTGCATCAATTGAAAGAATCATATGGTCCTTATTTTTTAGTTTGTTTATTTGCTGAATTACCTTTATGTAATTCTTTATTTATAGAATTATAAATTCTTTATTTATAGAATTACATATTGTAATATTTGTAATTAAATTCTTTATTTATAGAATTACATATATTGAACCAGCCTTGAGACTCTGGGATAAATCCCACTTGGTCGTGGTGTATGATTTTTTTGATGTGTTGTTGGATTTTGTTTGTTAGGATCTTACTGAGTATTTTAGCATCACTATTCCTTAGTGATATTGATCTATAATTTTCTTTTCTTGTTGGGTCTTTCCCTGGTTTGGGGATCCAGGTGATGTTTGCTTCATAGAATGTGTTGGGTAATATTCCTTCTTTTTCTTTATTTTGGAAGAGGTTTAGTAATATAGGTAGTAGTTCTTCTTTAAAGGTTTAGTAGAATTCTGACATAAAGCCATCTGGTCCTGGGCTTTTCTTTTTAGGGAGATTTTGTGTAGTTGATGCTATTTCAGAAGTTGATATAGGCCTGTTCAAAATTTCCACTTTGTTCTGGCTAAGTCTTGGTAGGTGGTGTACTTCCAGGTATTGGTTGATTTCTTTCAGATTTTCATATTTCTGAGAGTAGAGTTTCTTGTAGTATTTGTTAAGGATTTTTTTGAATTTCTGAGGTGTCTGTTGTTATTTCATTGTTACCATTTCTGATTGATGAAATTAGGGATTTTACCCTTTTTTTCGTGGTTTGGTTGGCCAAAGGTTTATCTATTTTATTGATCTTTTCAAAAAACCAACTTCTGGATTTATTGATCTGTTGTATAATTCTTTTGTTTTCAGTTTCATTTAATTCTGCTCTGATTTTGGTTATATCTTTTCTTCTGCTGGGTTTGGGGTTGGAGTGTTCTTCCTTCTCCAGTTGCTTGAGATGTCCCATTAAGTTATTAACTTCCTCTCTTTGTATTTTCTTGAGGAAGGCTTGCAGTGCTATAAATTTCCCTCTTAGGATTGCCTTTGCAGTATCCCAGAGGTTCTGGTAATTCACGTCTTGATTGTTGTTTTGTTCCAAAAATTTGGTGATTTCCTTCTTAACCTCATCTACAATCTATCTATCGGAATGTTGTTTATCTTCCATGTTTTTTATGGGTATGCAGGTTCCTGTTGTTATTGAGTTCAACTTTTATTCCATGATGGTCTGAGAAGATGCAAGGAATAATTTCTATTTATTTAAATTTGCTGAGGTTAGGTTTGTGGCCTAGGATGTGGTCGATTCTGGAGCATGTTCTGTGGGCTGATGAAAAGAGTGTGTATTCAGTTTTATTGGGAGGAAATGTTCTGTAGATGTTGAATGGTTAATTTTAAATCTAAATTTTTTTTGCTTAGCTTCTTTTTGGACGACCTATCCAGCACTGCTAAAGGGGTGTTAAAATCTCCAACTACTATGGAACTGGCTCATGTCTGTTATAGTTTTGTTTATAAATTGAGGTGCATTGTGGTTGGATGCATATATATTAATATTTGAAATCTCATCATATTGAGTATTACCTTTAACAAATATGAAGTGTCCATCCTTATCCTTCCTTATTTCGGTTTGTTTAAATCGTATTGCATCTGCGAATAGGATTGCAACACCTACTTTTTTCTGCTTTCCATTTGCCTGGAGTATAGATGACCATCCCTTCACCTTGAGTCTATAGTCTTTGTCTAAAAGTCTTTGTCTTTTAATGTAAGATGCGATTCTTGTATGCAGCAGATATCTGGCTTGTGTTTTTGTGTCCATTCAGCCAACCTGGGCCTCTTTAGAGGACAATTTAAACCATTCACGGTAATTGAGAATATTGGTAAGCCTTTGAAGAGTCTGCTGGACATTTTTAATCCTTTTGCGACTGTGGAAGTTTGAATTTGATCAAAATTTTCTGGTTGGGTTTACTTTTGTGGTGGAGGATTACGCTGGTCTTTATGGAGGATAGGTCTGAGAATATCCTGGAGAGCTATTGCAAATTTTACTTATGGCAAATTTCTTCAACATGTGAATGTCATTGAAGTATTTAATTTCTCTGTCATAAATGAAACTCAGTTTAGCTGGGTACAGGATCCTGGGTTGAATGTTATTTTGTTTTAAGAGATTCAAAGTTGATGACCATCCTCTTCCAGCTTGAAAGTTTTCAGCAGAGAGATCTGCAGTTATTCTAATATTCTTGCCCTTGTAGATGATGTTTTTTTTTTTTCCTGTCTGGCTGTTTTCAGAATTTTCTCTTTCATATTAACTTTAGTGAAATTGATTATGATGTGTCTGGGGGATGTCTTATTTGGGTTGAGTCGTGCTGGAGTTCTTAAACTGTCTGCTGTCTGAATTTCAGAATCTCTTGGCATGTCTGGAAAGTTCTCCTTCATTATCTCATGGAGAAGAGAGTCTGTGCCTTGTGAAGCCACTTCGTCGCTTTCAGAGATCCCCATAAGACGAATATTGGTTTTCTTTGAATTATCCCAGAGCTCTCTGAGAGAGTGACTGTTTTTGCCCTCCATTTCTCTTCCTCTTTGAGAGTTTGGGAGCATTCAAAAGCTTTGTCTTCAATGTCAGAAATCCTTTCTTCTGCTTTCTCCATTTTGTTACTGAGGGATTCTACTATGTTTCTCAGATCTTTGAATGCTGCAAGTTCTTGTCTCAATGTGTCAAAATCTTTGGTCATTTGGTCTTTTAATTTGTTGAATTCGTGAGACATCTTTTTGGTTACTGCTTGGAATTCTAATTCGATATTATTTGCTGTCCAGATTCTGAATTCGATTTCTGACATCTCAGCTATTTGTTTGTTCATGGGATCTTGTGCTGTGTCTGCCCCATTGATCCTTGGGGGAGTTGATCTACTCTGATTATTCATATTGCCAGAGTTTTTCTGTTGATTTCACCTCATGATTGTTTTTCACCATTGCCTCTGGCTGTCCTCAGAGTTGGGGAGGTTTCTCTCCAAGATTTGACCCCAGTGGGATCACTCTATTGTTGCTGGATCTTTGTAGGGAGTGACCCTGTGTAGTTCCTCTGGGGCTGCCCCAGGCAGGGAGTTATGATTGTGGAAGCAGCTCTGGAGTGTGACACACCCAGATCCAGCAACAGGGCGGGACGTCGTGCGCACGGTTCTGGGAGTTCCTGACACCCAGTGACTTTGGCACAGAGTGCCCATGGCTCCTGCAGTCTCTGGCTAGGAGAAGGGCTCTTCAGAGAGGCAGGGAGGGCTTTGGAGGGCACGTGGCTACCCGAGTCACTGGCCAGATGAGCGGGCCATTGTGGAGGCAAGGAGGGTACAGGATGGAGGACGCAGGGTTGCGTGGCTCCCGCAGTTCCGGGTCAGGGCATGCGGAGGCCCGGCGGGCACAGGTCGTGGGTTGGGGTTCATGGCGCAGCTCTTATGGAGTTCCGGGCAGCTCCGAGCTCAGGAGTTTGAGGTTTCTATGAGGTGTGATGCCATGGCACTCTACCCAGGGCAATAGCCCGAGGCTCCAGTGTGCCAAAACTGGTCTCACTTTTCCCCTGAGGGTAAAGGCTGTAAGGCAGCTCAGTCCCCGCCTTTAGGCTGCTCCATCACTAGGTTACTAGGTCCCCCCCATAGTTGTCCTAAGACCCTAAGGGTGGAGCTTGCCAGGGCAGTTTTCTCACAATGGCTTCCTGCAGGCCATAGCTGAAGACTATTAGCTCCATCTGGCTCAGCAGCTCTGTCCGGGGCCCTAGAAAATGCCCAAAGTTCTCCGCACTCCTGTTCAACTCTCCCCAAGGCAGTTCAACTGAGTACAAAGTCCAAAAACACCAAAACAGTTCACAGGTAAGGCCTTTCCAGTTTGCAGTCTCACTGCTGTTTGTACTTACTGTTGCTGGCGGGATTAGGTCGATGGAACACACGCAACCACTTGCCAGTTTTCCACTGTTTTTTTCCTCCTCTGGGGGTTCAGAAGTCCCTTGCTGACTTTTTGTATCCTCAAAGGGATGATTATAGGCATATCCCACCAGCCAGAGATACCTGGGGTCTTATCTCCCCAGACTCACCGTGCCCTGTTGCAGGGAAGGTGTTACTAGGTCGCCATCTTGGATTGTTCCATCTTCCCAGTTTAAATGTTGCCCAGCAGCAATTTATAAAGTATTTTCCTTCAATGTCTGTTTCTAGATGACTGGATATTATGTAGTTACAGCACTATAGACTGTCATGAGTGACATAAACTTAGGAGATTTTTATTCCCAATGAAAAGCATGTTGTTTATTTAACTAAAAGAGAATTATTAAAAAATCACCAGCTAACACATTCTATGATTCTGGGAAAATTCTTTTTCTGAGTCCAGACTTAGACTGTGGTAATAAGGACCTGTCTTGGGATCTTTGTGTTAGGCAGAGACTCAGGGCTGATGGTCAAATTAATTAACAATTAGGCTTAGGGCCTTGAGGTACAAGGCCAAGTCTTTTGATCTTGGGCAGGTCTGGGAGGGTCCCTGACACTCTGAAGACTTAACCCATCAGTTGGTACATTGTGGAGAGGTCTGAGGTTCTTGGGCAGAGGATGAGATGACCTGGCAGGAGGGATGGTACTCAGGAGGGAGCTTGATGCTAGTCACAGACATGGTACAGTCCAGTGTAGCAAGGGGCCTGCCCTACTGTTGGTAATTTGTGATTCTTTATTTGTTTTTTCTCAACCAGTCTAGTTAAGTAGTTATAAGTATTATTACTCACTCCTAGAACAAACCCTTACCTTTACTGATTTCCTTTATCGATTTTTAAAATTTCATTGATTTCTGTTGTTATTTTCTTCCTTCCTTCTACTTTAATTTGCTATTCTTTTTTTAGATTCCAAGGTGAAAACTCTAAGGTGATTTTAAGCTTTTATTCTCTTTCAATACAAGTGTTTAAAGCTAATATTTGCCTACATTTAGTTCAAAATACTTTCCTTGTGATTTATTCTTTGACCTATGGGTTATTTAGAAATGGATTGGTTGATTTCCAAATATTGGAGATTTTCAAGATTTTACCAGATCTCTGTTATTGATTTCTAATTTAGGTCTGTTTTGAACACAATATGTTCCATACAAAAACAGTTATTTAAAACTTGCTGAGTTTTGGATATGGCCCAGTGTCTGATCTATCTTGGTGAATGTTCCATATGAAATTCAAAAGAATGTGTTCCGCAATGGTTGGGTGTGGTGTTTTGTAAATGTGAATTATGTAAAATTGGTTACTGAAAATCTAGTTTATTACTGGTTTTTAAATTTGTTCAATTGGTGAGAAAGGAGTGTTAAAATTACCTGTAATTGTGGGTTTGTGCATAAATTTGGTGCTGTCAGTTTTTGCTTCATGAGTTCTTGAAAGTTGGTCATTAGGTACATAATATAAACTAGGTTTTTTCCCTAGATAGACATATCAATGATAAAATTAGATTTGTAATTTAGGTACAGAAAGGGATTAGCAATAATAACTGATAAAGTAGAACAATTGTAACGATATACTATAATAAAAGTTATGTGAATGTGGTCTCTCTCTACCAAGCTGCCTTACTATCAGGTACTCACACTTGTTCTTGGGATGGTGTGAGATGATACAACACCCCATGGTGAGATGAGGTGAGGTGAATGACTTGGCATTGTCAGGTCATGCTAGCCTACTATTGACCTTCTGATGATATGTCGACCTTACGGAATTTTACATTTAATATTTTCAGACCATGGTCAATCATGAATAGATGAAACTGTGGAAAATAAAACTACCAATGAGGGTGTATTTCTGTATCTTTTACCTTACAGCTAGGTTAGCCCTGCTATTAAGGTGTGGCTTTATACTTGAGCTTTATTTATGGCTAGGGTCATCAATGGATCTCTCCACTCTACAGGTAGGAACTTGAAGGTCCAAGGTCTTCATATGGGAGGTTCTGTTATTTAAACTTTAGTTCCCTGGCATTTATTCTTTGCCAAGCCCATGGGATTTCAGCCTATGCATGTCCAGATGAGACTTCCACTGAAGGCTTGAGAAGACTTCTCTGGTGATTTCTGACTCTTTCTCTACAGAGCTTCCTCCTCTCTAGTACTATGCAAATTCTAACTCTACTTTGGCCTCCAACATCTTATTTCTGACTCTTTAACTAAGAAAATTGCTGTGCTCTTCTTGGTTCCATTTTTCTCATGTCACAGTTCAAAAATTGTCTCTGGACAGGGTTCAACTTGTTTTTTCTCCCTTTTCTTGAATATAATACTTCTGTGTTGCTTGTTGTGTTACCAGGCACTGTTTACTTAGGGCCATTTCATGCAGGACGCTGCTGGTCAGGCCCCAGTGAGGCCAGATGAGCCTTTATGCTGACATCTGAAGATTGTTTATTCACTTCCAAGGCCTACCGTCATAGATAAGTCGGGGAACTGGGCTCCATGGTACCGGTCAAGGACCCAGGGCACTCTGTGACTCAGTGAAACATTGACTAACTATAAATGTAGTCTAGAATAAAAATGTTTTGAACATATAACCACTCTAAGATAGGAAGATACTGTGTAACTTTGTAACCTGTGAGGAGGAATCTGGTTAATGTATACTATGATGAGTAATAACATTGCTGACGTTTATTTTTACTATGAGAATAAAAAGTAATAAAAGGAAGGAGGGGGCAGAGCAGGTCTGGGGAGATACCCCTGCTGCTCTCCAGAATCCCTGGATTTTCTGTAAATAAAAGTGAAACTGTTCACCTCTCATCTGCTTCTCCGTTGATTGACTTGGGTGACAGGCAGATGGACTCATTGGTTTGGCTACAGTTCTCCAATATTTTGAAAACAGTTGCTTCATACATGTTTTGTCTAGTTTGGATTCAAGCTACTTTTTCAACAGCAAAAGCTAAGTCCACAGAGTACAGTTGGTCCCTGACTTACACATGGTTCAACTCAGGAATTTTTGACTTAAAATGGGTTTACTGGGTTATTCGATTCACTTTTGACCTCCAATAGTTTCAATGTTTGTGGGAGTCCGTTGCTATGTTTGAACATAAGATAAAGAATTCATAATTTATTTCTGAATCTACCTCTCATTTTATCAGTTATATTGAGAAGCAAATAGTGTAGTTTATCCAAGTAGAAATTAATAGAAGTGATAAAAATATACAATGACTCAAGAAGTGTTATTAGTGGCACCGTAGTCAATTGAATGCAAATAATGTAAAATCTTGATTAACACAATATACTTAGTAACTTTTCTGAGAGGGAAAAAATTAAATAACATAGAATGTGTAATAACAACGTAGCTTTTATGTATATCTCTGCTTTATTACTAATATAAGTAATATTAGTAATATTGGCCCATCAACAACCCTACCCAGACATGTATAATAATAATTAAATCTAGTTGCCTTTGACATTTTGCCAAGTTTCAATCATATTAAAATCATTGTTTTCTAGATATTTTGATTGTTTTGTTATGGAGTTATGTTTTTCAAGTTAAGGACAAAAACTCATTTTATTTAATAGTTCATTTATTTAGACAGACAGCACATAGGCCTTCATTTGTCTTTTTGTTCTAGTCCTGCGAGTGTCAGGGGGAGGCTTGTGGGAGAAGTGGCGGCACACAATAACAATTAGGAAGCTGGGTATCATACTGGGCTTGTCTGAGAATGCTAAACCTGAAGCCAGTTTTGGTGAAGGGCAATTAGCAACTATATTTCCTCTGTGGAATCTGTAAAAGTCTTTAAACATATTTAAGGAAGAAAATTACATAGTTTGAAATATTTTCATGTTGACCTAAAATGATTTAAAACCTAAAACCCAGGGCGGCGCCTGTGGCTCAGTCGGTGGGGCGCCAGCCCCATATACCGAGGGTGGCGGGTTCAAGCCCGGCCCTGGCCAAACTGCAACCAAAAAATAGCCGGGCGTTGTGGCGGGCGCCTGTAGTCCCAGCTACTTGGGAGGCTGAGGCAAGAGAATCGCTTAAGCCCAGGAGTTGGAGGTTGCTGTGAGCTGTGTGAGGCCACGCACTCTACCGAGGGCCATAAAGTGAGACTCTGTCTCTACAAAAAAAAAAAAAACAAAAAAAACCTAAAACCCAGGTACAAACATATTGCCATCCCTGATAGATTATGTCCCTATTCTGAATTTTTTGAGTCTTTGTATTTGATTGTTATTAAACTAGCAATTTAGTACTATTAATTTTTTTTTTTAGAGATAGAGTCTCATTTTGTTGCCCTTGGTAGAGTGCCGTGGCATCACAGCTCACAGCAACCTCCAGCTCTTGGGCTTAGGTGATTCTCTTGCCTCAGCCTCCTGAGTAGCTGGGACTACAGGCACCCACTACAACACTCGGCTATTTTTTTGTTGCAGTTTGGCCGGGATGGGGTTTGAACTTTCCACCCTCAGTAAATGGGGCCAAAAAATATGGACTGCTTCACGAATTTGCATGTCATCCTTGTGCAGGGACCAGGCTAATCTTTGTATTGTTCCAATTTTAGTGTATGTGCTGCGGAAGCAAGCACATGAATCACTAATTTTGTAGTGAACTCCAGGAACTATCTCACAATAACATCATAATCATCTTAACAGTTACTGTTGTGGAGGACTGATTTGGTCCAGGCATGTTGTGAAGAGTTTTATGTCAATTATCTCTAATTACCGTACCTTGATTAGAAGGATCCTTCCTCTTACACTGATTAAGAAAAAAAAGGTATAGAGAAGTTAAACAATGTTCCTAAGACCACAATGCTATCGGTAATTGGTGAGCCAGGATGCAAATCTACCTTGGTTTGGCTACCAAGTCTAGTAAGTTTCCAATGTTCCCAGGAGTTATTAACATCAGGTGCTAAAATTCTGTAACTTAGCTCTTGCAAGATTAAAAGAGTGATGGAAATTTCATTTGTTTTCCAGGTCAGTTAAATTCAGACATAGTAATAGTAAGGAATTTACTTATTGTGTAATGTATAATAAGTCATGAGGGGGTCTTGTAATTTCAGTTGCCATAGAATGATGTGCATAACCCATCAAGGGCGGAATTGTGACTCTATAGGATCTAGGTTTTATTTTATTTGCCCATTCAATGGTGAAGGGATTCTGGGGACTGGTTTCACACAAACTTAACTTTCAAAGGTTTAGTTTTACAGATTGGGGATGCTCATGTTCTGCAATTAGTTAGTTTCCCTACAAACAAATTACCTGAGAAGTTAAATTATAGTTAAAGATAATTTTCTCATTAGCAAAAATCTAGCCATATATGAAGCACATCATTTTTGGTAGATACTTTACATATTAGATAGATCATCTAATTAAGAAATAGCGGGTAGAGGAATGGGATTTGAAGCAAAGTTGGTCTAATGTCCAAAGCTGGCACTCTTGTCTTAACTATTAAGCAAAATGTCTTTCCTAGTTGGAGATCAAATGTATACTTCCTAGCTTGGTGCCTAGCATGTGATACTTATTATTTGATTTTTTTTTTCTTTTAGAGAAAGGGTCTCTCTCTCTGTCGTCCAGGCTGGAGTGCCGTGGTACAAGAATAACTCACTGTAACCTCAAACTCCTGGGCTCTAGTTATCCTCCTGCCTCAGCCTCTCAGTAGCTTGGACTACAGGGCCGAGCCACCATGCCTGGATAATTTTTTTTAGTAGTGACTCTATTTTGCTCTATGGCTCAGTTTAGTCTTGAATTTCTGGCCTCAAGTGATCCTCCCACTTCGACCTTCCAAAGTGCTCGGATTAGAGATGTGAGCCACCCTGCCCACTCCCAATTTTTTTTTAAACCGAATAAAAACACAGAATTTTCTTAGTCTTATATGTTTTGCTTACATTTGATTCTTGAATGACATGGCATAAACAGTGAAGGTCTGCTTACATGTGGATTTTTTTCAACCAAATGTGTATTCCTGGGATGTGAAACCCATGTATAGGGAAGGTTTTGGTGTTTGAAGACAGACAGACTATCAAATACTTAGTAACTTAGGGCCAAGAGGCAGAATCCTTCAAATCATATAATTTTTGAAATAAAAATACAAAGAATCAATGTCATGTAAGTGGGTGTTTGTAGTTAGAGGTAGTTTAAATAGGATTATGAAGATTTAGAGGGAGCTGACAAAGCAAGACAGGGAACCAGATTAAAAATAGCCTACTAAATAGATTATCTTATGTGGCTGTGTTCTTTCTATCAGCCAAGGTTACTGCAGGTACCAGGGAAAGACAGGGTGGAGCTCATTGCACTGTGGAGGGGAAAACACAACACAACACTCTTAGTTTTTAAAACTTGTGTAAATCGGAGACATAGCCTAGTATGAATGCTTGCCATACACCGACAAAATTCACACTTACTTTTGATTTCAGCAAGAAGACAATTTCCCCCCACAGTCTCCCAGTGTTCTGGCTGTTTATCACACTGTACTGTGATCACCTCCTTTTGCCTGCCTGCCTCCTACCTCTGTCCGATCTCCAAGAGGATTTTTTGTGTAGCTTAGGAGAGAGCCCAGTGCACTGCAGGTGCTCAGGAATCATGTGGGGAATGAAAGTACAAACACCTGAACAAGTTTCACATCTTTATGAAGATAAATTACCAGGCACTGTTAAATACTCTATGTCTATAAAACACAGCTTTTCATTTAAAACCTTGAATTATTTCACTTGATCACATTTTGCTAGAATTATGTAATAAATTATTCAGATACAAGATGTAAATAATGGCTCTGTGTCTTTGCATTAGCTACTTAATAGATGCATGTGCCGGTGATCAAAAGTCCCATTGCAGCTGGTTGAATCCAGATGATGCCTCACGAGGAGGCTGCAAAGCCCCAGTTTAGGTGCAGAGGGGGAGAGAGTCACAGCACGTTTATTAGGTGTCCTATTTATTTATTTATTTATTAAATTTCAGATTGATGTGAGGGTACTAATGTTCAGGTTACATTGTTTTCATTTCTAAGGCAAAGTTCAGGTTGTAGGGGTATACAGCACACTCCCTGGGTGCAGGGCTCAACTACAACTTGAACTTTGCACATTAGGTGAGAGCTCGCCAATCACCCTTCTTCCCCTTTTCCTCCCCCCACCTCTGGGTCTCTAGAATATACTTGTGTTTTTCTTTCATGTGGGCATAGAATTGTTTATATATTGGTTTCATGTTTGTATTGAGTACATTGGATATCTACTTTATTATTCTCATAATACTTTACAAACTTATAAACTAAAGTGGGCAATATATTAAATCCATTTATCCTCATAACAACCTAATGAGGTAGGTGTTATATTTCCATTACACAGATAAGAAAATTAAGGCTCAAAAAAGTTGAGTAATTTTCTCAGGACCACACAACTAATACACTTGACTCTGAAAACAATAATATTCAGTTCCTCATTAATTATAGTTTTTGGGGGGGGGTCAGAAAGACACATGAAGAAAGTGTAAGAACGAGTAAGGGACAGAGCATTTGAGATAAAGCAAAGAGTCGTTCTGAATATGTAAAGAATTGTGGGTCTCACTGTTAATCATGGAAGAGCTGTTTTTAATGACAGGTTCTATGAAGTATCATTATGTCAACTAAGTGTGAAGTTGGCTGGAGGAAAACGAGTCTGCTAGAATCATTATTCTGACTTTTATTTAATTTATTCAAATCATTTTGAAAAATTTCACATAAGAAACAAACCACGAAAAAAACTCACATTCTATGGCTGCATATGGGAGCAAATCTCCACTTGTGTCATCCTGTTTTATTTTTAGGTATATTTATTTTAGTTACATCATCTGTGTATGAAGTAAGACTAGAAGGAGGTTGCTCTAGCTAACCCTGGTATATTTCCTAAACAGAAAATATATTTTCAACTTTTAAAAAGAAGCAGGGCAAATTTATGGTAATGTAATTAACAGTTATAAAATGAAGGTTAACTTTGATATACTAAGGGGGTACAAATGCTTTACGGTTACATGGATCATTCTTGTTATGCTTAGTTTTGCCTATAGGTGTGTCTGTTATCCACACAGTGTTCTTGGTACCCATTAGGTGGTTTATTCTCCCCGTACCCCCGTAGCCGCTTTCCATTGAGTTTTTCTTTCATCTGTTCGCCTGTGTTTTTTATTTGCCAAACCAGACAATCCAGTCTGGGTGTGAATCCCAGCTAACTCAGACACAATAGTAGCCATCATGACCTTGGGCAAATTACTTCATCTCCCAGCCTTCATTTTTTTCCTCTACAAAATGAAGTATATACTACCTACTTCACAGGATTGTTTTTGATTTTGAGAAAAGTGTAGTTCCTTCTCATCTTGAGAATTTCTTTGTGTGTCTGTTGATTACTTATTTTTACTTTATTCCTGTGATTTTAGCATATTACTATTTCATATTTTTCAAAATGTTTACAATTCATTGCATACAGATAGGTTTAGGACACTGCCAGGTTATTCAAGACAACGGGCTTATTTTCCTAAGCAGATTATGTAGTTTTTCTTAGGAGAATGGTATAAAGGAATTGAAACAAAAACATTTTAGCATTAAGCTAAATTGTGACACAAAAGGCCACATTGGTTAATTTGGGAAAGATTGTAATAAAAATGGATTTGTCAAAAGCATGCACGCTAATCTCTATAAAGAGAACTATGAAACTCTTAAGAAAATGTTAACAAATGGAAAAACATACCACGCTCATGGCTGGGAAGAATCAACGTTGTTAAAATGTCCATACTACCCAAAGCAATATACAATTTTAATGCAATCCCTATTAAAGCTCCATTGTCATACTTTAAAGATCTTGAAAAAGTAATACTTCATTTTATATGGAATCAGAAAAAACCTGGAATAGCCAAGACATTACTCAGAAATAAAAGCAAAGCAGGAGGAATTACGCTACCGGACCTCAGACTGTCTATAAATCAATAGTGATCAAAACAGCCTGGTATTGACCCCAAATAGAGAAGTAGATGTCTGGAACAGAATAGAAAACCAAGAGATGAATCCAGCTACTTACCGTTATTTGATCTTTGACAAGCCAATTAAAAACATTCAGTGGGGAAAAGATTCCCTATTTAACAAATGGTGCTGGGTGAACTAGCTGGCAACCTGTAGAAGGCTGAAACTGGACCCACACCTTTCACCATTAACTAAGATAGACTCTCACTGGATTAAAGATTTAAACTTAAGACATGAAACTATAAAAATGCTAGAAGAGAGTGCAGGGAAAAGTCTTGAAGAAATCCATCTGGGCGAGTATTTTATGAGTAGTACACCCGGGCAATTGAAGCAGCTTCAAAAATACATTACTGGGACCTGATCAAACTAAAAAGCTTCTGCACAGCCAAGAACACAGTAAGTAAAGCAAGCAGACAGCTCTCAGAATGGGAGAAGATATTTGCAGGTTATGTCTCTGACAAAGGTTTAATAACCAGAATCCACAGAGAACTCAAACGTATAAGCAAGAAAAGAACAAGTGATCCCATCACAGGCTGGGTAAGGGACTTGAAGAGAAACTTCTCTGAAGAAGACAGGCACATGGCCTACAGACATATGAAAAAATGCTCATCATCCTTAATCATCAGAGACATGCAAATCAAAACTACTTTGAGATATCATCTAACTCTCATTAGCCCATATCCCTTGGTGTATGCCACACCCTCTGGGGGCAAGACATGATTGCAAGAGGGACTTTACCTAACAAATGCAATCTGTGTAACCTGGCTTATTGTACCCTCAATGAATCCCCAACAATAAAAAAAAAAATGGAAAAAAAATAAAATAAAAGATTAGCCCATATCACAAAATCCCAAGACCAGAGATGTTGGCGTGGATGTGGAGAAAAGGGAATACTTCTACATTGCTGGTGGGAATGCAAATTAATACATTCCTTTTGGAAAGATGTTTGGAGAACACTTAGTGATCTAAAAATAGATCTGCCATTCAATCCTGTAATTCCTCTACTAGGTATATACCCAGAAGACCAAAAATCACATTATAACAAAGATATTTGTACCAGAATGTTTATTGTAGCCCAATTCATAATTGCTAAGTCATGGAAAAAGCCCAAGTACCCATCGATCCACGAATGGATTAATAAATTGTGGTATATGTATACCATGGAATATTATGCAGCCTTAAAAAAGATGGAGACTTTACCTCTTTCATGTTTACATGGATGGAGCTGGAACATATTCTTTTTAGTAAAGTGTCTCAAGAATGGAAGAAAAAGTACCCAATGTACTCACCCTTATTATGAAACTAATGTAGGACCTTCACGTGAAATCTATAACCCAGTTACAACCTAAGAATAGGGAGAAGGGGGAAAGGGAGGGGAGGGAGAGGGGAGGTAGGTGGAGGGAGGGGGATTAATGGGATTACACCTGCGGTGCATCTTACAAGGGAATTTGTGAATCCTAGTAAAAGTGGAATGTAAAGGTCTTAGCAAAATAACTAAGAAAATGCCATGAAAGCTATGTTAACTAATGTGATGAAAATGTGTCAAACGGTCTATGAACCAAGTGTATGGTGCCCCATGATCATACTAATGTACACAGCTATGATTTAATAAAAATAAATAAATAAATAAAAATAAAATAAAAATAAATTGTGATATATGTACACCATGGAATATTATGCAGCCTTAAAGAAAGATGGAGACTTTACCTCTTTCATGTTTACATGGATGGATCTGGAACATATTCTTCTTAGAAAAGTATCCCAAGATGGAAGAAAAAGTATCCAATGTACTCAGCCCTACTATGAAACTAATTTATGGCTTTCACATGAAAGCTATAACCCAGTTATAACCTAAGAATAGGGAGAAGGGGGAGAGGGAGGGGAGGGGAGGGAGGAGGATGGACAGAGGGAGGGTGATTGGTGGGATTAAACCTGTGGTGCATCTTACAAGGGTACATGTGAAACTTAGTAAATGTAGAATGTAAATGTCTTAACACAATAACTAAGAAAATGCCAGGAAGGCTATGTTAACCAGTGTGATGAAAATACGTCGAACGGTCTATAAAACCAGTGTATGGTGCCCCGTGATCACATTAATGTACACAGCTATGATTTAATAAAAAAAAAAAAAAAGGAAAAAAATGTTAAAAAAAACAACGCGCGCTAGATGCTTAGCGGGTACACGTTTAAGTACAGGATTGCAAAAAAATTAAATAAAAATGGTATATTTGGCAAAACGTTGATTGATGAGTGAGTGGAAAGAAAGACAATGAAACAAATGATAGGAAGTTATTTAACTTTATAAAGTCAAACAGAGGTAAGAACAAATTTTCTGGAAGTTATATTAACAATATGAATTTAGAGTCATCAAAATGTCAATACACTTTATCTAGTAAACTAACTAAGTAACACTAAATAATCACAGAGATATATAGTGACTTAAAAATAAGAAAATTCATTTTGAAATTCTTTAGGCCAGAGGAAAATACATGTCAAATGACAGGAAAATCAATCAATAAATTATGGTATAATGGAATATGATAGAATATTCTACAATGTAAAAAAGAGCTTTAGATAGATATTTAGTAATATGAACATTTTTGTTATATGATTTTAAATAAACATCAGAATTTTATTTAAAAATATACATATAATGGTAGATATAACCAAAATATTTATGTTGATTATTCTAAAATGGTTAAGAATATATTTCAGTTTTTTTCTTTCTGTAATATCAAAATTTTACAAAGCATACTTTATTTTATAATTATAAACAGAAAATTATTTTAAAAATTCTGGAACTGAAAAGCCAATTTTCCTCAAGTGCTCGGTACTCCCCTAACTTTCTGTGTCAGGCATATTAGGGTATATTCTTTTTGAGATTCACTCACTGCCACTAGAAGTTGAAGCTATTTAACTAAGGCAATAAAAGTTACTGAATTGGTCAATGGCTAGTTTTCATACTGTAGGTACTGGAGAAGGAATGATGTATTTTTGGAGCTGATCAATTGAAATAAAAGCAGTTTTGCTACATAGAGACAGTACTTATTACATACTATTCTGATTTTCAGCCATAAGCAAAAGTTTTGTATGTAGACTGCCAAATGTTGCATAAACTATTTCTTAGGGAAATTCACTTTTAGGTCATTAGAGTAACACTTAGACAGTAACTGGCACGTTGTGATGATTTTTGCACATCTAAAGTATGAATCATTCTTTCAGGCAAGTTCAGCTTCATCTTATTTTATTTCTTGACCAGATATATTTTAAATATGCAATTCTCCACAAAATATCCAATTAATTGATCAATGAATAGGTGTACCCTAATTATATGTTAGTAATTTTCAACACGATGGCACTATATCTGAAAGTTTAATCATACTTCATAAGATTAGACAATTTTTTCAAGACTGTAACCCTGAGTGAAATTAATAGTATAATTTTAACAAAATCCATCAGTCAATATTACCTTTGGTTTACTTTCAAATTTGTTAAGAGATATAGCTGTGAGGAAACACCCTTATATTCCTTACCCTCATGCATATTAATAAGCTTAGGGTCAAGCAAAGGATAATGATGATTTGGTTGCTGTTATTTTTATCCATATATAAATCCGCAAATCCAATGCTGGGTCATGGAAATCCTCCTTTGTCAATGCCACAGAACTGTTTCTTTCCTTGGGAATGATCAAGAAAACTAGCCATTTGTTCACGTTTAAGGAAAGAAAAAAAATCGGTATATTCATTATTTAAAAAATTAGGGCCCAGATTTTGACAATGTCAAAATTTACAGTCTATCCTTATTTGTTTTGGATACTCTACTGACTTCCACTTCTAGAAGACACAGACATTTTACTTGAACAAGCAAAGGTAAGAACCCACTGGCAATTGCAGTTATATTTTTCACATATGCTTACACCTCTGGTTTGATTCATTGAAGTAAGAGCTTTTGCTTTGCTTTTCACATTACATGCTTTCTAGATGATTTTACCTTTATTAACTTCTCTGTTTCTTTGACAGATAAGTGAATATCTTACTAGCATAGAATTTTAGTTAAAAATAACAACAAAAAAAGGCCTGGTAATATGATTCTGCTAATCTGATGGCACAACGTAGCAAATGCACGTATGCTTTTTGCAAATTTTAAGTTTATTTTTAGAAGTCAAAAACAATAGCCTTGGTAGATGTGTTTTTCCCCACCCCTTTTCAGAGATGAGACGGTGGTCAGAAGGCTCACTCCAGCCAACACAATACTATTATATGACGGAGCTAGGATTGAAGACACCTTGTCTTCTTTTAATACTCTCTGATAAAGATGTATATTTCAATTAGAAAAACAGTTATCAGTCACTGTCATCTTTTATTTTTATACATTTAAAAAGTAATACTGAATTTATCATTTTTATTGTGCCAAGATTGCTTTTCAATATTAGTGATTTCATACTATATTAGAAAGTTAGACATCATTAAACAAAACTTTTAAAATATTCCTATCAATAAGATATATCTTATAATTGGCTTTTTACATTTGGATCTTTTTGTTATATATCCTTTAGTCAATTTGTTCTATTACACTGATTTTTTTACTCAGCTAACATCCATCAACACCACTCATGTCATTTTTAGGTGAAGTCAGCCAATAAAAGAGGGTGGAGAGTGAAGTCAATATAATTAAAAGGCCTAATATTTAATTATTGTACTTATGTCTCACAGCGAATGCACCCTCTTTTTTTTACTCTAGGAATATTCATAAATACTATTCCTAAAAATAATCTCAGTAAAGCAAAAAAGTAAAGAGACCACATTCTACGGCCACAGTCATAGTCAGTTAAAATTTAATAAGAAAAGTATAAATTAAGACCCCCTATTCTTTAGAAATGAAAGAGAAAAAGGAAAAGAAACCTCCTTAATTGAATATAATAGCAAAATGGCCATTGCAGATCGTTTTCTTTTTCATGAAGACAATTTTTAAAGTTGTGAAGTTAAAATATGCTAAAAACTAAAGAGTCTGGGTAAAATAAATTCTTTTCTAGAAAAACAAAGATTTATATTTAAGAGTCAACAATTAATTTCACTAAAAATTATGAGCAAACCTGAAACAAGTGTCCGAGAACTACCTCCAAAAATAGCCACTGTACCCTGTATAATTTTTACTTATTAATGTGTTCATTGATAATATGTGACAATGGGGCAGCCATATTTTAAGTTTTGGCTGTGGCATTAGTCACATATTTCACGGGTGTTCCTTTCCTACATCTGCTGAAAGGAGAAATATAATGTGCTTTCCCATCAGCAGACAACCATTGTGCCACAATTTTGAACTATGCTGATATAAATACTTAATAATTTGAGACAAGTATGTATAATTATACCTAATGGTTCTCAAATATGACCCTTCCAAAGTATAAATCAACTTGAGATTTGTTGATGAAATGGTGATTGATTAAATTTAACACTATATTCTTGAAAAAAAATAGAAAATTAATAATAAAAGGAAACTTCCTTAACACAGTAAAGGGAAATTTATCTGAAATCAGTGGACAAAAATAGGTTAAATTCTAGAGGCTGAAGCCAAAGAGTGCCTGATGTAATATTTATTAATTAATATTATTCTATAACCTCTACCCAACACAGTAAAATGAGGAAAAGAAATAACATATGGTTGAAGAAATAAAATTACCATTACCTGTGGATAATATAATTGTCTACCCACAAATCCAAATGGATCGATTTAAAAGCTATTAAAAATAAGAAGTTCAGTAACAGAATGTACCACAGAAAAATATATAAACTAATAGCTTCCGTCTAGACTAGTAATAACAAGTTAGACAAAATAAAAAAATCAGATTTGGAAATGAAAAATTTAGATACATAGAGTGAAATTAATAAGAAATGTAAATAGCTTATTGAATGAAAATTACAAAAACAAAGTACATTTTTAAGAGTCATTTTTAAACGAGGCGATATCCCTTGTCATGTGATAAAACTATTGAATGTGTTAACACATCGATTCTCTAAATTAATCCATGAATTCAATGAAGTCCCTTTTTAAAGCACCTTATGAGTTTTCTTAGGAACTTGATGAAATTATTTCAAAGGCAGCTGCACATTGAACTGTCATAGGAATAAAAACTCATTTAAATGCAGTGATTAGAGTGATCAGTGTAGGTGATCGATACACCTATACATTGTTTGGACACACATGCAATGTTTGTGCAATAAGTTACAAAAGTAAAAAAAAATAATGTTGCTTTTTATGAGTTGGGCATGATCTAAGGTGCTGGAGACATAAAAATTAGAGCTCATTGGTAGGTGCTCTGAAGTGTGGAGGGAGACACCGACGTAGTGGTGGCTCAGGGCACTGCTGATCAGCGCTGTGTTACGTGGGTGCCTGGCAGGAACCACAAACACCCGGCATCCTAATGCTAGCTGTGTTAGTTTTTTAGGGTTGCCATAACGACAACCCGCAGAGGGAGTGGTTGAGACAGCGGAAGTGTTTCTCACACTTCTGGACACCAGAAGTCCTGGGTCAGACGTCAGCAGTTTGGGTTTCTTCTGAGGCTTCTCTCCTTGGCTAGCGAATGCTTGTCTTTGCTTCCTCCTCACATGGTCACCCCTCTGTGCATATGGGTCCCTCCTGTCACCTTGCATGTCCACATTTTCTTCTCTGAGTCAGATTGTTATCAGACCCACCCTAATGGCCTTAGTTGATGTAAGCAGCCCTTTGCAGCCACTGTTTCCAAATCCAGTCACATTCTGAGGAGTTTGGATTTGGGGGGGGACACGCTTCAGCCCACAACACCAGCCATTAGAAATATTCACTCTTCTGTTCACTCTTTACCTTTTTTACGTGCTGTTTCCTCTGCCAAGAGTGCTCATTTCCTCTACTGTTTGGCAAACTCTTACTCATCCTTCAAGACCTGGTTACACATATCCGGTCCTTCAGGAAATTCTGTTTGATTCTCCCAACTCTAGGGGTTGACCTGAGCACTCACTAATTGTCATATTGGACTTTTATTGTGTACAGATTTCTCTTAGTAACACCTCTGGGGCTGGGAGCCTGTCTGGATCAACATTCTATCCTTTCTCTTTTCTTTCTTTCCTTCCCACTTCAGTGGCCTGTGTGATGCTGCTGTCACATACAAAATGCTCAGCAAAAGTTAAGAAGCAAAGATATTAATTAAGTGCAGATTGGATTACATGTTACCTGCACACTGTTTACAGGGGGAAATAGCAATACTTTAAATAAGCTCCTTTGAGGATAGTATTTAAACTTGTAAGAGAAATGGGCAAAAATTTATCCTAAACGGTTTAATACTCACTGTGACTGACAAGATCTCTGTGGAATTAGAGTCTGGAGAACTCTCATGCTGGATTCAAAGTATTTGCCTTTTTATATGTTTATTCACCTTTACTATTATGTTACCATCAAGAAATTTGCTTTTAAAGCCGAGCATGGTGGCTCACGCCTGTAATCCTAGTATTCTGGAAGGTTGAGGCAGGTGGATTGCTTGAGCTCAGGAGTTTGAGATCAGCCTGAGCAAGAGTGAGACACTGCCTCTACTAAAAATAGAAAATCTGGTCAGGTGTTGTGGTGGGTGCCTGTAGTCCCAGCTACTTGGGAGGCTGAGAAAAGGGAATCTCCTGGGCCCAAGAGACTGAGGTTGCTGTGAGCTATGATGCCACAGCACTCTACCCAGGGTGACAAAAAAAAAAAAATTAAAGAAATTTACCTTTGCTTTATCTCAGGGAATATAAAGAGAAAGTAAGTTCCCAGCCCTTAAAAGCTTGTAGAATATTGGGAAAGTGGGATAGTCATCTTAAAACACACCGGTATGACTTAAAATACAGGTAATACCTACAATGGATGGTGAAATCACAATACGTTTTCATGGAAGATGGAAACGTTATCTATTCTTTACAAAACTCCCGTTATCAGTACAAATTTCTGGAGAAATTTCATTGTAGAAAAGATATCAGGTGAGGTACTGATATTAAAGGCAGGGAACACTTTAGTTAATCAGAATTTGTTAATTTTATAATTAGAAATTCAGAATTCTGACTACTACTGATTCAAAGAATAACACATTAAGATCTCTAACCACTGTACGCTCTCTGCTCTTACTCTTGGTTGTATAACATGGCATTTTTTTTTTATTCTTATTATTGGGGATTCATTGAGGGTACAAGAAACCAGGTTACACTGATTGCATTTGTTAGGTAAAGTCCCTCTCTGATGATGAAGGATCTTGTGATTCCTCAGGATCATGGTTAACATATATGATTTTATAGTTATAATCAGTTCCTTATATTAATTTAACAAATATTTATAGACAAACATCCCCAGTTCTATGAGATTAGAGTGAGGAAAAAGAGAATTCTTGCTCTTAAGATGCTTACCTTTGGGCAGCACCTGTGGCTCAGTGAGTAGGGCGCCGGCCCCATATGCCGAGGGTGGCGGGTTCAAACCCAGCCCCGGCCAAACTGCAACAAAAAAATAGCCGGGCGTTGTGGCGGGCGCCTGTAGTCCCAGCTGCTCGGGAGGCTGAGGCAAGAGAATTGCTTAAGCCCAGGAGTTGGAGGTTGCTGTGAGCTGTGTGAGGCCACGGCACTCTACCGAGGGCCATAAAGTGAGACTCTGTCTCTACAAAAAAAAAAAAAAAAGATGCTTACCTTTTCTGGTATTTAAAATACTCTGTTATATCATTTCATGCTTTCATGTTAATGTTTTGGTTAAAGAAAGGAGTACTAGAAAATATGTTTGGTTATTCAATAGTTTTAGTTCTTTGGATTTTTATTAATCAAGATTTTCATTTTATGATGGATACTATGTAAATTTTCTGTGAACTGCAAAAATGATGATCATGAAAATGGCAATAATGATCTCCTTGGTAACATTGTTTCTTCCTGAGCAAGTGTTGGGTTTTCTTTGTATGTGGATAACAACTGACTTCACCAAGCTTGGTGGATCCCCATGCTTGCTGGGCAAACAGGGCAACAGTGTGGTGTCAGCTGTATTTTAGCATCTCATGAAAATTACAACTGGCTGGGCGGCATCTGTGGCTCAGTGGGTAGGGTGCCGGCCCCATATACCGAGGGTGGTGGATTTGAAACCGGCCACGGCCAAACTGCAACAAAAAAATAGCTGGGCATTGTGGTGGGCGCCTATAGTTCCAGCTACTTGGGAGGCTGAGGCAAGAGAATCACCTAAACCCAAGAGCTGGAGATTGCTGTGAGCTGTGATGCCATTGCACTCTACCGAGGGCGACAAAGTGAGACTCAGTCTCTAAAAAAAAAAAAAAAAAAAAAAAATTACAACTGGCTATAAGAATAATTTCTTTGACAATTTTGACTTCTCAGAGTGGTAATTTCAGGGGAATGATTATTTCAACCTTTTTGGCTTTCCTTGACTCCTTAAGAGAGTTGACAGCTCTCCCTCTGAACTTGGAAATTATATAATGATATTATCCACTTGTATGCGTGTAACTCTTCAAAACTCTAATTATCACTTTATACATTTTTTTCATTAGCTCCCTGTAGAGACTCGTTACAATAGGGAGGGCAGGTATTATCAGATGTGCTTTACAGAACAGAGGAACCTGAAATACAGAAAGATGTCTGCCAAGGTGTTAGAGGCAGTTTGCTGAAGATCTGGGCCTGGAAACCAAGCCCTTGCCAGGTGATTACTGTTTTCGGGCGCTGGCTGCCTCTTTGTGGCAGAGCAGGCAAAGCCCGTTCTGTATGGTTACACAACTCCGTGAGCGTTGTTAAAGGTTAAGAAACAAACTTAGCTCCACAACTACATTTTTGAGATTGGGCAAGGAGTAGAAAACATTATGATCGAAAATATTTATTTATTTATTTTTACCTTGTAAAATAGATTGCTAAAAGTTATTCCTCTTGTCTCACTGAAACTTTGAATCCTTTGATGAACATGTACTCTTTTCAATAATGGAAAACATTATTTTAGAGCAAAGGCACTGACCATGATTTTTGCTGAGAAAATCAGCAAAACATTTCTTTATTTTCCCCATTAGAAAATACATTAGGGGAAAATACAGGTGAACATTAAAGAGAAAGCAAAAATGCTGGTGATCCCACCGTTAAAAAGTTAATTTGGTTAACATGAACGTAGTCATCCTTTCTGTATGCATGGTACATAACTTTTCTTCGGTATATTACAGGGGCACAGACACTTTGCTTATGTGCATCAATGTTGTCATGCTTGAGTCAGGGTTACAAGTGTGCCCATCACTCAGGTAGAGTTCTTCGTACTCATTAGGCAGCTTTTTCCCACCCTCTCTTCCACTCTCCCCCCGCTTACTTCCCTCTGTGCACGTGTGTGCTCACCCCGTCAGTTCCAAAATATTAGGGAGTTATATATGGTGTTTGTTTTTCTACAGATACTTCATATACTTTTTTATATCTTTATATACTTCACTTAGAATAACGATCTCCACTTCTATCCAAATTGTTGCAAAAGGTCTTCAATATCCTTCTTCATGGCTGAGTAGTATTCCATAGTATAAATATACTACATTTTGTAAATTCACTCATGACTTGATGGGCACTTGGGTTGATTCCATGTCTTTGCAATTGTGAATTATGCTGCAACAAATATTTGAAGTGCCATTGTCTTTTTGATAAAATGATTTCTTTTCCTTTGAGTAAATACCCAGTTGTGGGGTTGCTGGATCAAATGGTAGGTAGATGTACTTTTAATATTTTGAGGTGTCTCCATACTACTTTCCATAGACGTTGTATAATATTAATTTGTTGTCCCCCCAACAGTGTATAAGTATTCCTTTCTCTTTGCATCCACACCAGCAATCTGTTGTTTTTGGACATTTTAATAATAGCCGTTCTAGCTGGGGTAAGGTGATATCTCATTGTGGTTTTAATTTGCATTTCTCTGATAATTAGTGACATTGAGAATTTTCTCGTATGTTTACTGGCCATTTGTCTATCTTCTTTTGAGAAGCTTCTGTTCATGTCTTTTGCCCACTTTTTAACAGAGTTATTTTTTTCTTGCTGATTTGCTTGAGTTCTTTGTAGATTACAGTTGTAGTTGTTAGCCCTTTATTGGATGTACAGCTTGTGAATATTCTCTCTCATTCTGTAGGCTGTCCATTTGCTCTGTTGATTATTTTCTTAGCTGTGCAGAAGCCTTTTAATTTAATCAAGTCTCATTTATTTATTTATTTTTGTTGTTGTGATAGCTACTGGAGTCTTCTTTACAAATTCTTTACCTAGGCCAATATCAGATTTTCCCCAACATTTTCTTCTAGAATTCTTATGGCATCATGCCTTATATGTTTTTTATCCATCTTGAATTAATTTTTGTAAGTGGTAAGAGATATGGATACTGTTTCATTCTTCATATGGTTATCCAACTTTCCCAGCACCACTTATTGAATAGAGCCTCTTTTCCTCCAGTGTACAAGGCTGTGTGCTTTGTCAAAGATCACCTGGCAACATGAGGATGGTTTTATATCTGGGTTCTCTGTTCTGTTTCATTGGTCTATGTCTCTATTTTTGTGCCCAAACCACACTGTTTGGTTACTATCACCTTATAGAATAGTTTGAGGTCTGGTAAGGTGATGCTTCCAAATTTGTACTTTTTGTTTAAGATTGCTTTGCCCATGTGGACTCTGTTCTGGTTCCAAATGAAGTGTAGAATTATTTTTTCTAGATATATGTATTTCTAGATATATGAAATATGACATTGATTTTTGATGAGCATTGCATTGAATCTCTAAATCACTTTGGGTAGCATGTGCACATTAACAATGTTGATTCTACCGACCGGTGAGCATAATATGTCTTTCAAATTCGCTTGTGTCCTCTGTGATTTCTGTCCTCATTGCTTTGTAGTTCTCTTTGTAGAGATCTTTCACCTTCTTGGTTAAATATCCTCCTAGGTATTTTATTTTCTTTGTAGCTATTGTGAATGGACTGAGTCTTTGATTTGACTCTCAGTTTGATTGAGTGTTACTGGTGCATAGGAATGCTACTGATTAGTGTACGTTGATTTTGTAACCTGAGACTTTGCTGAATTTATTTATCAATTCCAGGAGTCTCTGGAGTTTTCTGGATGTAAGATCATATCATCAGCAAAAAGTGATAGTCTGACCTCCTTGTTCCTGATCTGGATACCCTTTCTTTCTTTCTCTTGCCTATTTGCTCTGGATAGGCCTTCCAGTCCTACACTGAATGGACGTGGTGACAGTGGGCACCCTTATTTTTTCCCTTTTCTTAGTGGGACTGTTTTCCACTTTTCCTCATCCAGGATGATGTTTGCTGTGTGTTGTCATATATGGATATTAAAATCTTGGGATATGTTCCTTCTATGTCTAGTTTGTTGAGGGTTTTATCATAAAAGGGTGCTAAATTTTGTCAAATGCTTTTTCTGCATCTGTTGAGATGATCATACAGTCTTTGTTTTTGCTTCTATTTATGTGGTGAATCTTTTTTTTTTTTTTTGAGACAGAGCTTCAAGCTGTCACCCTGGGTAGAGTGCCATGGCATCACAGCTCACAGCAACCTCTAACTCCTGGGCTCAAGAGAGTCTCCTGCCTCTGCCTCCCAAGTAGCTGGGACTACAGGCGACCCCCACAACACCTGGCTAGTTTTTGGCTGCAGAAATCATTGTCGTTTGGCAGCCTGGGCTGGATTCGAACCTGCCAGCTCAGGTATATGTGGCTGACGCCTTAGCCACTTGAGCCACAGGTGCCAAGCCTATGTAGTGAATCTTATTTACATATGATTACATATGTTGAACCATCTTCCATCCCTGGGAGAAAGCCACTCAGTTATGGTGGATTTTTTTATTTTTTTTGACGTGCTGTTGAATTTTATTTGCAAATATTTTATTGAGGATTTTTGTATCTATATTCATAAGGGATATTGGTCTGTAGTTTTCTTTCTTTTGTTGTGTCCTTCCTTGGCTTTGGTATTAAGATGATACTGGCTTCATAGAATGAGTTGGGGAAAATTCCCTCATTCTTGATGTTATGGAATTATTTCTGCATTATGGGTGTCAGCTCTTTTTTTGTAGGTCTGGTAAAATTCAGCTGTATTCACAGCTGTGGCTGTTGTTGGAAGAATTTCTGTAACTGCTTCAATCTTGTTCCTTCATGTTACTCTGTTCAGGAGTTCTGTTTCTTCCTGAGTCTTGAGAGATTGTGTGTTTCCAGAATTTGTCCACATCCTCTATGTTTTTGAGTTTATGTGTATAGAGATTTTCAGGCATTCACAGATGATATTTTGTATTTCTCTGGTATAAGCTGTAATATTTTCTTTTTTATTTTTGATTGAGCTTGTTAGGATCCTTTCTCTTCCATTTCTAGTTAATCCAGCAAGAGGACTATTACTTTTGTTTGTTTTTCAAAGAATGAGCTTTTTGTTTCTTTGATGCTTTGTCTTGTTTTTTTTTTTTTCCATTTTGTTTTGCTCTTACCTTAGTTATTTCTTTCTTCTGCTGACTTCGGGTTTGGTTTGCTCTTCCTTTCTTAGTTCCTTGAGGTGTGTCATTCATTTGTTATTTGTGATCTTTCTGTTTTGAGATAGGCATTTAAGGCTATGAATTTTCCCCTTAGGACTCCTCTAGCTGAATCCTGTAGATTTTGATAGCTTGTGTCCACTTTGTTTTCAGTTCAAGGAATCTTTTGATTTCCATCTTAATTTCATTATTGATCTAATAATCATTAAGCAGCAGCTTGTTTAATTGCCACAACTTCATGTAGAATTGAGTGTTTCTCTGGTTTATGATTTTATTCCATTGGGATCAGAGAAGACACATGGTATCATTCCTTTTTTTAGAATTTGTTGAGACATATTTTGTGGCCTAATGTATGATCAGTCTTGGAGAATGTTCCATGTGCTGATGAGAGGAACGTATACTCTGTAATTTGGGGGTTAAATGTTCTATAAAGGTCTGATAGGCCCACATGTTCTAGACTCCTGCTTAAGTCCAGAGTTTCTTTATTTGTTTTCTGCTTGGATGATCTGTTGAGTTCTGTCATGGGTGTTGAAGTCCCTAGCAGTTATGATGCTGCCATTCATCTCTTTGCTCACATCTAGTAGAATTTGCTTTAGTTATCTGGGTGCTCCTGTGTTAGGTGTATAAATATTTAGGATTGTTATGTCTTCTTATTGAATAGTTCGCTATACCATTATATAATGACCATTTTGTCTTTCTTTATTATTGTTGACTTAAAGTCAATGATATGATAACTTTACAATATATCATACACATTTCTTCAAGTTGTTTAACAATGTCCTTCTAAGAAAAAAAATTCAATGTATCTTTTTATTATAAATTAATATGTACTCATTCTATAAAATCCAAACATTACAGATGTGCATAATCCTACTTTCTAGAGGTAGCTATATAATTTAGTGCATATTTCTTTGTATTTTTTTATGAAGCCTGAATTTTACTGGTTGCTTGGATTAGAATATCTTCTTCAGAAAAACTATGAACAAATGGAGAAGATATTATTATTTAGTTTAAAAAAGTACATATTTTACCTTTTAATTTCAATATAACAAATAATGTATAAATAACAAATACATCATTTGTAATAATCTGTAGGGGCATTCACACAGAATTCATAGCTCACAGCAACCTCAAACTCCTGGACTCAAGTGATCCTCTTGCCTCAGCTTCCCAGCCACCACACCTGGCTAATTTTTCCATTTTTAGTAGAGACGGGGGTCTCACTTTTGCTCAGGCTGGTCTCAAACTCCTGAGTTCAAGTAACACACCCACCGGCCTCCCAGGCATCAACCACTACACCCAGTCCTCGGTTCAGTTCTTAATTTTATCCAGAAGTAATTCACTTATTTGGGTGACATAATACAGCCCATATATAAATCACAATTGTCATGATAATTAAATGAGATTATATGAGTCAAATTGCTATGCAAGTTGTGAACTGTTTAGCAAATATTTGTTGCTACACGACTTACAGGATTTACAGGTTAGTAAAGAACACAAATGACTTTAGTAGATGGCAGACTTCTATGCTTACTTCAGAAGGTGAAATTAAAGGGCAATTATTAGCCAGAGAACCAGTGGTGCATAGTTACTTGTGGGATGATAATAATGTGTTGATGTCTAGCAGGCATTCATTAAATACGTGGTAAGTGGTGAATGGATAAAAATAAATCAACTCAATAAAATAAACCAAGAATATGAGCATGTAATTCACAGAGAAAAAATTCTGATGACTAATAAACATGAGAGTGTGTCCAAATTTATGAGTAAATACAAATAAAAAGTTTCAGTACAAAAAATTTTCACTCACATACTGAGGATATCATCAAAATCTGACAATAATAAGTTTTAGTCAGGGTATAGGGTAAATTGTACACTTATGTAGGTCTAAGCAGAATACAAAATGATACAGTAAACTTGAGCAGCAAGGGGGCTGACTCTAGTAAATTGAAACAAGAACTAACAATTCCACTCTGGATATATCCATGAGAACCACTCTTCTACATATTCCTAAGAAGATATGGAAATAATTTTTCTTGCAACACTGTTAATAATAGCAAAATATGAAATCAAATTTTCATTCATATAAAGGGAATAAAAATAGAAAAATATGGCTTATTTCTAGAATAGACTATTAAGACACGATATTATAAAATAATATAGCTCTTATATATTAGCATGATTAATATACACATGAAAAAAAGCAAGTTGTAGGATTATGCATCAAGGAAGATAACTACTCTGTAAACTTAAAATATTTGTCCAAAACTAAACATTGGCTGTGAATGCTTATGTAGTTTTATTAACGGATGGAGAATGGCCTGGAAGAACACTCAACAAACCTGTAGTAGGGAAACAAGAAGACAAACATGGGACTGGGCGGTGGCATTGAAAGGGGCTCTAAATTTACATATGATATTTTATTTTATTTTTTTTCACATGCCATAAAAGGACGGGAAGCCAATTTGACAAAAGCAAACAGTTGTTAATTCCTGGTGGTTGGAATATAAATGCTATACTTTTTAGAATGTTTTGTATCTTGCAAAGGCTGTCACTACACATTTTCACTAGGTAATTAAGTAACATAATACAAAATTTGAAAAGTACAAAAGATATACAGTGAAAAACATTTCCCCTCCCATTTCTATTGCCAAGTGTCATATAGTTCTGCTTCCTCAGAGGCAAGTCATTGCTGTCCCCACTGTCTAGTTGCATTTTCCCAGAGAGATTGTCTCCCTTTTACTCTCTTGTATCTCTCTCTCTTTACACACACACACACACATCCTTTTCTCCCTACTAATGGTAAAATGGTAGCTTATTATGTTCTTGAAGGACTTCAATACTTGTTTATATAGAAGTGCCTTCTTTTAAATGACTGTATAGTATTTCATCCTATGAGATTATTTTTAAAAGGAAAAATATTTTTTTAAAAAGGAGTTGGAAGAGGCTGGGCATGGTGGCTCAAGCCTGTAATCCTAGCTCTCTGGGAAGCCAAGGCTGGTGGATTGCTTGAGCTCAGGAGTTTGAGACCAGCCTGAGCAAGAGTGAGACCCCATCTCTACTAAAAATAGAAAAACTATGGGGCGGCGCCTGTGGCTCAGTGGGTAGGGTGCTGGTCCCATGTACCAAGGGTGGTGGGTTCAAACCTAGCCCCGGCCAAACCGCAACAAAAAATAGCCAGGATTTGTGGCAGGAACCTGTAGTACCAGCTACTGGGGAGGCTGAGGCAAGAGAATCGCCTAAGCCCAGGAGTTGGAGGTTGCTGTGAGCTGTGACGACACAGCACTCTATTGAGGGTGATAGAGTGAGACTCTGTCTCTAAAAAAAAAAAAAAAAACAAATAGAAAAACTAGGTGGGTGTGGTTGTGGGGACCTGTAGTCCCAGCTACTCAGGAGGCCGAGGCAAGAGGATCTCTTAAGTACAAGAGTTTGAGGTTGCTGTGAGCTATGACACCGCAGCATTCTACCCAGGGTGACAGAGTGGGACTCTGTTTCAAAAAATAAAATTAAAAAAAGGGTAGAAAGAAAGGCAGAGGGAGCAAAGGAGATTGGGACTTTGTAGCAGAAGAAAGGATCATGATAATGGTGAAATCTTGAGGGTTCTAGAATAAAAGTATGAAATAGATACTCTTTAAGAAGACTCATTTGGAATACCTTTGTTAGATGAATTGGAGGAAGGGTAAGCATGGGAATAAAGAAATCAGATAAAAGCCTTCATCAAAGACAGAGGTAATGAGCGTGTGACACATTCTAGCACTAATCAAATCGCAAAAGCAAATATGTGGGACTGGAAAGAGAGTCGGAGGTAACCAGTTTCGGTAACCAATCCAGTTTCCAAGTGAATTTAAGTGCTTTAAAGTCCAGCAAGTCTGTGAACAGAAGTAGGAAAGTCAGGAAGAAGATCTGGCTTGATAGGGAGAGAGGGATAGAGAAATATTTTATTTATTTATTTTTTTGTAGAGACAGAGTCTCACTTTACTGCCCTCGGTAGAGTGCCGTGGCCTCACACAGCTCACAGCAACCTCCAACTCCTGGGCTTAAGCGATTCTCCTGCCTCAGCCTCCCGAGCAGCTGGAACTACAGGCGCCCACCACAACGCCCAGCTATTTTTTTGTTGTTGTTGTTGCAGTTTGGCCGGGGCTGGGTTTGAACTCACCACCCTCGGCATATGGGGCCGGCGCCCTACTCACTGAGCCACAGGCGCCCCCCTGGGATAGAGAAATATTATAAAAACATTTCTTCCCTTAAAGAATTCATTCTAGGGAAATTACAGAAAAATCCTTTTGGATGCATTGGGCACAGAGCTCTGAAGTGGATGCTTCAGAAATTAAACTAAAGGAGTCTGGCTAATGAGAAGTATCAAAATATTTGAAATACATGAATGAATGAAATCTGATGTGAGAGCTGAGTTAAGTGGTCATGGCTGGATATGTGGTTACCGGAGATACTTGCACAGAAGTGAAGGTTGAACTTCAAGGAAGAAAATAGGTAAAAACAGGAGCCCCTTTGTTCCTCAGCAGTGCAGGCCGCCAGATGCAGAAGCGTATATTTTACTAATTTCTATATAATACGTGGTACCACTACTACAGATGGGAGGACCACAGCAGATAGAGCTCTGCACTTTAGGAGCCGCTTACAATTCAGTGGTCCAGAACTTAACTGATGGATGAAAGAGTGAGGTCCAAGTCCACACACTTGTCTGGTGGCTGTGGAGTCATCCGGTCTGAGTGTCCTTACCATCCTGACTTGTTGCACTGCCATTTTATAGGTTGGGAAAAAGTGATACCTAGAAAAGATGAAGATGGAGCCTTTAATAAAGAGCTGGGTGTGGTGTCAAAGCAAAGACGGTTGACAGTCACTCCCTCAGAGCTTGCACCCTGTTCCTGCCTTTGTTCATTCATTCATTCACTCTTTGGCTTATTCATTCATTCATTTCCCCCCCCAAACACAGGATCCTTGCTCGGTGCCAGGCACAGTCCTAATCCTAAGGGTATAGGGGTGAAACATAAGACAAACAAACAAATTTTATAAAAACATTTCTTCCCTTAAAGAATTCATTCTAGGGAAATTACAGAAAAATCCTTTTTGGTATTTTGAATGAATGAATTCCAATGAATTCAGAATTTTTACAGAGTAGGGATTTAGGAATATCTGTCTGGTGAGAAGTGGGGGCTAGAAACTTATCTTAAAGCTGTCTTTATTGACTAAATATGTTTTGTTTAAAAATTTGGGGTTGACTTGGGGGTCCTAAAGGAGATCATTAAAGGTGAAGCCCCTAAGGCCACCTGTTTTTACTTTTTACTTGGTCAGTGTTTTAAGACATGTATTTGGGGCTGGGTGCTGTGGCTCACACATGTAATCCTAGCACCCTGGGAGGCTGAGGCTGGTGGATTGCCTGAGCTCGTGAGTTCAAGACCAGCCTGAGCAAGAGCAAAACCCTATCTTTACTTAAAATAGAAAAACTAGCTAGGTGTGGTGTCACAAGCCCGTAATCCCAGCTACTCCAGAGGCTGAGGCAGGAGGATGGCTTAGCCCAGAGTTTGAAGTTGCTGTGAACTAGGATGACACTACTGCACTCTACACAGGGTGACAATGAGACACTTTGTCTCAAAACAAAAAACAAAAGAAAAAAGAAAGGAAGGAAGGAATAGGGCACATATTTTGAATGTATGCCATTACATTATAAATAATTGATTGAATCAAAGTGGTATGACCCAGCTTTTGTGGAAGAGGCCACGTGGACAAGGGTGAAGCAGGAATAAACAAGCATCCCTGCGGGGAAGTGACTAGAGTCCCTATCATTTGTTTTTTGAATTGCATGGAAAGGGCATGGGCTTTGCAGCTTGTTTTGACTCAGCAGCACTGAGATCAATGTCATGTGACCTTTAGCAAATCATTTAAACTCTCTGAGCTTCATAGCCTCCCCTGGGAAACGGCAACCATAAAACCCGTATCTTAGCTTTTTATGCAGATTAAACGCGCTAATGCACACCTAACACGGTGCCTGACCTGAGCAGGAATCAACTGACACTTCTTTTCTTTCTTTGTCTCTATGTTCTGAAAGCACAGAGGCTAAAGAGGGCCCCCCCTGACACAGGGAGTGGACAACATGCAGAAGTTCTTCACCTGCACGTTCCCATCCTGCCTAAATCTGTCACACCCAGGTGGAAGAGTCGCTCACAGTTCCCAGTGGCATCCTCACTGAAGCAGTCAGAGATGTTTCCCTGGGAGTCTGGAGAGGTTCTAATGACGCCCAGACTGGCCTCTGATCCCCTTAGAAAGAGGCTGACATTTCTCCCTCCCAACAGCCACTTCTACACCCCTCACCACCCCTCTTCTCTCCTGCTGGGGCTGTCCTCCCACTCCTTGTCCTGGGCATCTACTGATCTCCCGTGGCTGTCCCTCATTCATCAGAAGCTTTGGCACATGCCATCCCAATGTCCCCTTCCTACTGAGTCTGCCTGTCATCCTGAGTAACTTCCACAGCTACGAAATAGGATGCTCCTTGTCTTCAACCCCAGCCAGCTGTTTTTCTTTCCACTGTGATCATGTGACTCCTCACTCAGATGCACCTTCACAAACGCAGCCTTCCCTGCCAGCTCACTGCCTGACCTTACCTCGTTCCAGCTCTTACTCTGTTTCCCACTAGACTGGGTTTTAAAACTTATCCAGATACATGTCCCTTTGGCCCTTAATGTCCCAATATAGCCTCCCTCGCCAGCATCCCCATCTTCTCCCTTCATCCTGGAACATGTCATTTGTCATTGAGATGAGTCTCTCTTAGTCTTATCATCGTTGCCCCCTTGCCCTTTCACTTGGCTGATCCACCTAATCCTGACCTCAAAATGGACAAGAGGTCTCAGATCATTCTGGGGGTCTGTCTTTTCTTATTCTCTTTCTTATCTGAACCACTGAACCTTGTGAGGGAGAATCACAGCATCACGAGTGAAGACTGGGGCCCCCACTGATGTCCGGTGACCCTCCCGCAGAGCCCTGCCTCAGCACCTGCGGTGTCCATGGCAGTGGTCACACTCGTCTGTGGGTGTATGTTTGCCCCTCTCCTGGCCTTCTCACCATGCTGGAAAGCGGGGAACTCCACTTAGAACCCTCCAGCGATTCTCATCCTTTTTTCAGACAACCGGAAGTTCAACACCTCAGTGATTTAACCTGTCTCCCTTGCTGCCCCATTCTTGCCAGTTACCCCTGCAAACCGACTCTCCATCTCCCGACTTACTGTCCCCTGAAGGCACCTTTGCACCTCTGTGCCTGCTACTGCTCCTGCCTGGAATCCTGCCCCACGTCCCCGTGTGCTTGGGTAAGTGTTTGCCCTTTGTCCAAGGTTGCTCTCGCCTGGTGTGTATGTGTGTGTGGAGGGTTGTGAGGTCAGGGTATTGAGTGCCCTGGCTGTGCCTTTTTGTGCGTGCTACCTTGTGGGGCTGTGTTCTTCAATGTTAGTCCTTGTTGCCCATGGGCGCAGTTTTGTGTAACTCCCCCTCCTCCCCCTCCAGGGACAGCAGTGACAGCTCCCTTTTCTTGCCCTGGAGGCTGCGGTGATAGCAGCTTAGCTCCTTTTAACCCTGGCTACTACACCAGCCTTTGTGTTTCTCTTACACTCACACCTTTGTGAACGGCCTCCTTGGAGGTAACCTCTTCCATAATTATCCTGGTTGGAGCGTGCCTTTGTTTTTGGTTGGGACTCTGAGAAACTCCTTCAAAAGTGTTACTTATCTATTATTACATATCTTTCGTCTTATTCATTATAGTAGGCATTTCTTGGAGACACGTATCAAATATTTTGTTCATTCCGTATTCATAGCATTGAGCACACTTTCTGCAGCTGGTAGGTGTTGATAAATTGTGGAGGGAGAGGGAAGTAAGAATGGAAGGAAAGGAGGAAGAATGGTAGGATTATAGTTACCAAGCAGTGTTTTTTTTTTTTTTTTATCTTAGTTTGGTTTCCTAGTAACTTCTAACTCTTCTCCCGTCTCCCAGTCAGTTCGCAGGCATTTCCTCTGTGCTTCTGCTCTGTGCAAATCACGTCACTGGTACTTTGTGGTGCTGGCTGGTGAGTAAGTGGTTCATTTCCTGATAAATTTTTCTCCCATCCAAATAGGCCTGACCTTGCTTAGCTTCTGAGATTAGCCCAGGTCGGGTGCATTCAAGGTGGCATGGCCATAGGCGCCCCCAGAAATTATTCTAAGTGAAGAGACTAGTATGGCTGAAGTTTAGTAAAGTGGGAGGTGTCTCTTGGGTGTGAGAAATGGAGGTGGCCTCGGAGACAGAGGAGGAGGCTTGTAACAACTTCTGTGGCTACGGGAAGAGGATTGATTAGCGGTATTACGGGTCAAGTTCAGACTCCATTGCAAGAATCTGCGTGCATCCAATCCAGTTCATCCTGCACACGTTACTGTGTTAGTCTCTCTAAAGCACCCCCGGGATAATGGCAGTCTCTCACCTTAAAATTCAATGACTCCCCATTTCATGCACAAGAAAAAACGAGTCCCTATTTTGACACAATCCTCTTACTTTCACGGGCCTGTTTTCCACTATTTCTGCCTGTGTAGAAATTAAAGCAGGTTAATTTATATTCTCTAGCTGGCCTTCCTGTCCCCTCCCAAGCCTTTGCTCGTGGATTTACATTTGCCTTCTCCACCCGATAAACCCTCTTGCCCAGGCCCCTGACCTCTTGCTGCTCTCGGATCCGCTGCTTCAGGAGGCATCTCCCACGGTTGTTTCATTTTCCAGCTTCTTTAGCCTGTCCCTGTCTGGTCCCAGCTCTGCTGGGCAGCCGTGACTTCAGGCCAGAATAAGAGCCTCTTCTGTTTATGCTTCCTGTTTTTAGAGCAGTGGGAATGTCTTGTCATTGGTAATCTCTCTGTTTTTGTTGTTGTTGTTTGTTTTTTACTTTCTTCTGTTCAGCTTTATTAACACTTTTGTTACTAATTCTCTGTATTCAATTCTTTCTCTCGAAACACTTGATGTCAGCCGTTCCCCTGGTTGGCACCTGACTGAAAGACTGCTTCAGGATCCTTCTGCATAGAGTAACATTTCACAAAGTATGATTCGAGAACACCTTGCAGCAGATTACTTCTGGTGCTTGATAAAACTGTAGCATGCTTTATTCATCTGCACTGTAAACAAACTTGCAGAATTACTTATGGTGCTTCATAAAACTGTAGCATGCTTTATTCATACTCTGTTAACGGGGCTGGTAATCTGCCCTGTAAACAAACTTCACAGGTACCCTCCATCCTAAATTTAGAGAAACATTGCTGCACAGTTAATGCTGTGTGGCTTCGTGTGAGTATGTGGGTACACAGTATGTCTTCTCTGCTCTTTGATATAAATGATATGTTATTATATGGTTTACAAATGTGAAAACTAAGGTTGCATGAGATTTAAAAGAACTTACTGGAGTTTATTCAGGTAGAGCCATGGGTTTGAACCCAAGATAGAGCCTAATTTCAATCCGTAGGACATACCGCTTTCAGAGAGCCACAGTTCATGTTCCAGTTTACCTGAATTATCCTAAGATTTTCACATCCACTTATTTTGGTATATCTTTGTACATATTTTTATATCCTCACTTAAGTGAGAAATTTTTGTGATTCAGCTAAATATGAAAGCTGACTCTTGCTTTCCAAAGCAGTTGTTTCTCTTTGATTCACAAATTTCGATTCGAAGACTCGTGCTTTAAGGACTCCAGTAAATCAATAAAGTCTCTAAAAGAATTTTTATCTTGATTTTTTTTCTGGTGTTTTGCCCCAAATCCTATGATACGAAAAGAGTTAAAAAGTTTATGAAAAATAAGCAATTACTATGAAAAGTTCTTTCTCACATACCAGCCTAATTTTACCTATGAATATAATTGTAAAAATTAAAAATAAATTGTTAGCATCTGGGATCCAATAGCATATGAAAAGAATAACTCACGTGTGGCGTCTGTGGCTCAAAGGAGTAGGGCGCTGGCCCCATATGCCGAGGTGGTGGGTTCAAACCCAGCCCCGGCCAAAAACTGCAGGGGTGGGGTAGGGAGAACAACTCACCATAATCAAGAAGGATTATACTAAAATTATTTATTTATATTGCTTATCATACAATAGTCACAGGAAAAATGTTATTGTTCTATGACAATGGAAGACTAATAAAAATCAGCTAATTCTTATTAAAAAAATAGGTAAAATAGGAGCAAACAGAGACTTTCCTAACATGAGTAGAACATCTATCTCAAACTAATGGTCAACACCATGGTTAAGAATGAAACTCTAGAAACATTCTGATAAGGCCAAGAACCATAATATCTGTTGACAAAGTCAATAACAGAACATCAACATTACTATTTATTATATCCTGGAAGGTTTAGTCAAGGCAATTAAACATCAAAGCTAAAATACCTCTTTAAAAAAAGGAAATAAAATGATAATTTTGTGTAAGTAACATGATTATATTGCTAAAACAAATTAATACAAAATCATTGGAAATAATTTTTCTAAAGGCCATTAGGTGATTAGTTTTGAAATAAATAAAGAAAAAGGAATAATTTTCTCATAAAAGTAAGAGTCAAAGGGAAAACTATCATAAAAAAATAGAAATACAAATATAAAACATCAGGAATTAAAAATAAAATTATGGGATCTATAAATAGAAACTTTTTTGAAAATGTAAAGAAAAATAATTTCCTAAATTATTCTATTATTTTAAAGCAAATTTTATCAAAATCTCTCTGATTGGCAAGGCAACTTTAGAAGGATGACATTTCAAATTGGGGAAAAGATGGACTATTAATTACTGTTTAAATGTTATGTTGAGTATTGGCTAGTCATTTTATATATTTGTTTATTTTTAATAGGCTGTTTAAACGACTTTATGGCTAGCCCTTTAGAAAATATGAAGTTAAATCCCTACTTTACACTTAAATAAATTTGAGGTAGATTAAAAAGAAAACCATAAAAACCATGGGGGGAAATATCAAGTAATAATTATAAATTTTATGTGTCTTTAGTTTTTAGTATCTCAATACCTTTTGATTTATATTTTTTATTTTTTTCTAGAGTGATTATATATTAAAAATGTCATTGAGTGATAAAAAAAATTTCTGAAGTAGAAAACTTAGGCCAAAAAGAAATTACAAGATAAGGGAAGTGATTCCATTTTTTTTTTATATTCTGTCAAAACTCATGCTTGGTTTGTTCTGATAATAGGAATCATATTGTCTATTCTTATTTAAACTTTTACTCATGTAATTTTTCTATGTATTATGATGGGTGAAAAAAATGACATAGTCTCTCTTTTCCTAGTCATAAGGCCTGAGGTTTCCTAAACGGATGTTCATTGATGACAACAGGAAGTTGGTATGTAGATAAATAATACATGATAATAGTCACATCTTCATTCTATGCTGAAAAGGAGTCCGTGAAGTGTTTCTTGTCTTAAAGAGCAGTGGTTTAACGATACTTTAAAACACGCGTACACTTTCATTAACAAACATAACAAAAATTCTCCAACGACTATTTATTAACTACTGCCATCTGCTAGTTCTTTTCTTCTTTTTTCTTAAAAAAAAATTTTAGATTAATATAAGGGTATGTGTGATTAGGTTACATTGTTTGCATTTGTTAGGTAAAGTTCAAGTTGTAGTGAGCCCTTCATCCAGGAGGTGTGCTGTATACCCCTACCTTGTACCCGTTAGGTGAGAGCTCACCAATCCCCCTCACCCCTCATCTGCCCCTTCTTGAGTTTAATTGTGTTTTTATTGAGTGTATTTGATGCTTTTTTTTTTTTTCTTTGCAGTTTTTTGGCCGGGGCTGGGTTTGAACCCGCAACCTCCGGCATATGGGGTCAGTTCCCTACTCCTTTGAGCTACAAGGGCTGCCCCTATGCTTGTTTTTCCATCTTGTGAACTTTACTTAGGAGGATGCTACATCTTCACCTGGAAGGATTTGGAGAACATCCTGCCAGTTATTTTCATTAGTTTTTGTTTTTGTTTTGTTTTGTTTAAATTTTTATTTAATTTTGTTTTTATTTATTTTTATTTTTTATTGTTAAATCATAGCTGTGTACATTAGTGCAATCAAGGGGTACAATGTGCTGGCTTCATATACAATCTGAAATATTCTCATCAAACTGTTCAATGTAGCCTTCATGGCATTTTCTTAGTTATTGTATGTAGGCATTTGTATTCTGCATTTAGTAAGTTTTTGAACGTTGGGAAGAGATAAGGAGCATTATTCATTGTTACCTTCACTTGAAGATTTGATGTTTTACAAAATATAACTCACTCTTTATTTTACTTTGAATAAGGAGATATGTTGTATACATTTTTCTACATCAAATGATTTTACTTTCATTTTAATTTACTTAAGAGTCCTGTGACTGGACGGGGAAAGTTCTGAGGACAGATGGGGGCAGACCTGCCTTGGAATCCCACAGGGCAGGGAATGAATGGGTGAAAATTAAGGAGATTTCATCGTCACTCAAAGCTATATGCTACTGTGAGGACCATATTCATTGGCCTGGTAGGAGGAGTGGTCATTTATCGGGTTCTTACTATGGGCCAGGCAGAATGCTAAGTGCTTTCCTCATTTAGTTGCCAGTCTGTGAAACAAATGTAATTCAGGAGACAGAGATAAGCTCCTGAAGAACAAAGCTGCCCAATAAGGGAATGGGTTGTTCATCACAGTAAGTTTCCACAATAACCACACTTGTTCAAAAAGAGACCAGGTGGTGGTGTATCAGGATTGCTGTGGAGGCGTTCCTGACTCAGGTGGGAAGTCGGTTCCAGTGACCTTTGAAGTTATTATAGCTGCTGTTAGTTTTTACGATTTTACCCCACAGAGGCCATCAGACCTTGTCACATAAACTAAATAACACACACACACAATCAAACAATTTAAAATCCAGCTATTATGTTTTAAACTTATTGATTATTTTTGGCCAGTCAAGACACTAAATTAATGCTGTTGTTTAAACAGATAATATATGTAGGCTTTGGTTTATTTTTTCCCTTGAGATTCAGTGGCCCTGTAATTTAAAAAGTGAGTTATTGAAATGATATACTAAAACTATGAAGACTCTAAATACTAATTGTCTTTCTCAATTCTAGTGCAAAAGATTTTGAGGAAATTCCAAATCGGTGTAACAAAGAAGTGAAAAGCATACTTTTTTTTGTATCGTGTATACTTTGGGTCATGTGGCCAATATTTTGGCTATTCTTTCTGATTGTGTGTTCTTGGTAAATTAGGTAACTTTTCTGAGCCTTTGGTTCCCTATCTATAAGAGCAGGAGGAAAATACCTACTTCACAGTCTGTAGTGAGAATTACATTCTGAATAGAGTGTTTTATGCCTGGAACATAGCACCTCAGTAAATAGTCACTTTTATTATTACATTGAAGAATAGTATTATCACATTATATACTATTGATTTTTTGTTTTTGATGCCAATTTTTTTGTATTTAAAAAACTGAAGTAAGGGCGGCGCCTGTGGCTCACAGGAGTAGGGCACCGGCCCCACATGCCAGAGGTGGTGGGTTTAAACCCAGCCCTGGCCAAAAACTGAAGAAAAAGAAAAGGAAAAAAAAACTGAAGTAAGATTTGCATATAGCAAAATACACATATATTTAGGGTCTAATTTGATGACTTTTGATCGATATATTGCTCTATGTAACCACCTTTCCAATTTTCATTCTGGGAAGTTCCCTTGTGTCCCTTTCCACTAAATCTATCACCCCTTAGACAACTACTGTTTTGATTTCTAGCACCAAAGAATAGTTTTATCTGTCTTGAATTTTATATAAATGGAATCATATAGCATATATTCTTATATCTGGCTTTTTCATTCAAAGTAATATTTTTGACATTCATCCATGGTGTTGCCAGTATTAGGAGGTCATTTCTATTTATTGCTGAAAAGTGTTTCATTGTTTGTATAAATCAATTTGTTTATCCCTTCTCTTATTCATGAAAATACAAGTTGCTTCCAATTCGAGACTTCTACAGACATAGCCACTATAAACACTCTTGTACAAGTGTTTTTAAGTAGTACGATTTCATTTCTATTGAGTAAATATATACAATGAAATTACTGATTAACAGAGTAGGTGTGTGTTTATCTTTGTAACTGTCAAACTGTTTGCCAAAGATGTACTATTTTCCTGTTCACCAGTGACGTGAACGACATTTGGTGCTTTAAACTTTAGCTATTGTGCTAGGTGTGGAATGGTATCTTGTTGTGGTTTTAATTTTTATTTATTTGTTCACTGATAATGTTAAACACATTTTCACATACCTATTGGTTATTTTTATGTCTTCTTTTAGGGAGGATTTATTGAATCATAGAAATGATTCAATATGAACTCATATTTTTATTGAGTTGTTTTTATTGTTGATTTGCACAGACTCCATATATATAAGTTCAGTATTAAGTAAACTACCTATTAGACACATACTAATTTCATAGCATCGTAAGAGTCAGAGGGATAACAAAGAACTTTTTAGAAATGTGCCTAGTTTCCAAGGCACATTTATACTAATTGAGTCACTCAGGCATGTACGCAAAACTGTTAAATAATTAAATTAGGAAGTGTTGATAGTAAAAATATTTAACAATCATTATAGTTGTTGGAGAGGTAGGAATAAGAAATGGATGGGGGCTACAAACTGGTCCAGCGGCATCAGTGGGTGTCTTTATGTAGCAGCCTTTTGAACATGTATGCTGATTATGTAACATGAATATTGTGGGCCCAAGTAAATTTGGACCAACAGCACATAATTCCTTTTCCTGTTCCACCTACACCCACAGGACCTCCAGCTTTACTGCCTCAAAAGGGCTCTTGAGAGACAGGGGAGGAGGTGGAGCAAGATGGCTGTGTAGAACCCTCTAGCGATCTTCCTTCTACGAGAACAGCAAATTAAACGACTTATCCACGCAAGACAGCACCTTCATAAGAATCAGGTGAGACGGGCGGCGCCTGTGGCTCAGTGAGTAGGGCGCGGGCCCCATATGCCGAGGGTGGCAGGTTCAAACCCAGCCCCGGCCAAACTGCAACAAAAAAATAGCGGGGCGTTGTGGCGGTGCCTGTAGTCCCAGCTGCTCTGGAGGCTGAGGCAGGAGAATCGTGTAAGCCCAAGAGCTGGAGGTTGCTGTGAGCCGTGTGACGTCATGGCACTCTATCGAGGGCGGTACACTGAGACTGTGTCTCTACAAAAAAAAAAAAAAAAAAAAAGAATCAGGTGAGCGATCACAGTACCTGGTTTTAACATTATATCGAGGAAGGAGGCACCGCTGGTAGGAAAGACAGTCTTGCGTTAGGTACGCTACCCCCTCCCACGCCTGCAGCCACACCTGCTCTGCGTGGAGAGAGAAGCTGTGTGCTTGGGGGAGGGAGAGGGAAGTGACCTTGGGACTTTGTTGGAGCTAAGGGCCGCCCTGTCACAGGAGAATAAAACACAGGACCAAATTGTGCTGGTGTCCACAGAGGGAGCATTAGACTAACCCTGGCCAGAGGGGAATCCTCCACCCCAGCGACAGGACTGAGTTCCCACTGGCTCCACCACCAGCTGATGAAAGTGGCCTGGTACCTGGAATAAACTTGGAAGGCAGTCAGGCCAGAAAAACCACAGTCCCTGGGAAAGTGCTGTGGCCGTTCTGGGTTTGGGACCCGTGGAGTTGGGGTGCACACACACAAGACCCCCTGAGACCACAGGAGTGTGGCCAGCACCAGTGCCCGTGTCGTCCCTCCCCCAACTCCAGGCAACGCAGCTCAGGGAGAATCTTCTGCTTGGGGCAAGGAAAGGGGAGAGAACGCAGGCCTTTCTCTTGCAACTTGGCACCAGCTCAGCCACAGTAAAATGAAACATCAGGCAGGTTCCTGAAGTCCCTGCCTCTAGGCCTTGGCCCCCGGACAGCGCTTGCAGACACCTGGGCCAGAAGGAAACCTGCTGTTCTGAACGAAAGGAGCCGGGCCAGACAAGATTCATAACTTGGGCCGTGAACAAACATCAAGGTGACCTGGGGGCAGACTCCACAGGCCCTGGGCGACCCTGCCGTGGCCCCAGGTCTGACCTGGTGGAACCCCTCCGATGGTGTCACTTCTCCCCCAACTCCAGGCAGCCTAGCGTGGTGAATGAGACTCCTCCTGTTTGGGAGGAAGTTAGAGACTTCACCTGGCAACCGAGAAATCCTCTCAGATCCTGCCGGAGTCCACCCATGTATCCAAGTGCCAACCCGCGTCCACCCGCGTAGCCACCGCGAGTCTGCAGGAGCTGCCCCGTTTCTGGGCCTGAGGCGCCCCCTAGTGCCGATAGGGCCACAGTGACTAAGGACTCAAACCACAAACCTCACTCCCTTTCGTTTTATTTTCATTCTTTTTGTTAAATCATAATTGTATACATTAATGCATTTATGGGTACAATGTGCTGATTTTATATACAATTTGGAATGCTCACTCCCTTTCAATATCCGGGATGCCTTCTCAAGAGGGATGGATGCAAACAAGTCCAGACTTTGAAGATTGGAATAAATACCTAACTCTTCAAGGCCCAGGCGTCAATGAACGTCCATCAGCATGAAGAACATCCATGCAAACACGACCTCCCCAAGGGAGCAAAATAAGGCACCAGTGACCAGTCCTCCTGGAGTGAGGGAAATATGTGATTTTTGAGAGAACTCAAAATAGCTGTCCTGAAGAAGCTCAATGAACTTCAAGAAAACACAGAAAAGGAACTCAGAAGCTTATCAAAGAAGCTTAACAAAGGTATAGGGATTTTAAAAGGCAGGAATTTCTGGAACTGAAAAATTCAAAATGAAGAATGCATCAGTCTCTCAACGGCAGAATTGATCAAGCGAAGAAAGAATTAGTGAGCTTGAAGACAGGCTGTATAAAAATACACAGGCAGAAGAGAGAACAGAACAAAGAATTAAAGAGCAAGAAGCATGCCTACAAGATCTGTAAAGTTGCCCTAAAAGGGCAAATCTAGCAGTTACTGGCCTTAAAGAGTAGGTAGAAAGAGAGATGGGGGTAGAAAGTTTATTAAAAAAAATAATAACAGAGAATTTTTCAAATCTAGAGAGAGAGATCAGTATTCAGGTATAAGAAGGTCAGAGACTACACAGATTTAACCCAAACAAGACTACTTCAAAGCATTTAATAATCAGACTCCCAAAGGTCACAGATGAAGATAGGGTTCTAAGGGAAGGAAAAAAAAAAAAAGGAAATAACATATAAAGGAACTCCAACAGTGTAAACCTTACAGGCCAGGAGAGAGTGGCAGGACATATTCAAAGTACTGAAGGAAAGAAACCTTAATCCTAGAACATTATATCCTACAAAAATAACCTTCAAACATGAAGGAGAGGGTGGTGCCTGTGGCTCAAGGAGTAGGGTGCCGGCCCCATATACTGTGGGTGGCGGGTTCAAGCCTGGCTCCGGCCAAAACTGCAAACAAACAACAACAACAACAACAACAAAAGAAAAAACATGAAGGAGAAAAAAAAGAATTTCCAAAACAAACAAAAGTTGGGGGATTTTATCAACACCAGATCTATACTGGAAAAAAATGCTAAAGGGAGTTCTTCAGGCTGAAAGAAAAGGAAGTTAATGAACAATAAGAAATCATGAAGATATGAAACTCATAATAACAGTAAAAGTAAGTACACAAAGTCAGAATACTCTGTCACCATAACTGCTGTGGATAAACCACTTCTATTTTGAGTAGAAAGACTAGGAAACAAACCTAACAAAAATTACAACTAAAAACACTTTTTAAGAGACAGTATTAAAAAATATAAATGGAAAAATAAAAACTCGAAAATGGGATGGAGTTAAAGTGTAATGGCTTTTTTTTTTTAGCTTTCTCTTTGCTTTTTTGTTTTTATAAGCAGAGTTAAGTTGTTATCTGTTTAAAATAATTAATTATAAGAATTTTTTTTTGCATGGTCCCCTCAAATAAAAAACCACAAAAGATACTCAAAAAATGAAAAGCAAGAAATTCTAACACCCTACCAGGGAAAATCATTTTTATACAAAGGAAGACAGGAAAGAAGGAAGAAAACTATCATGATAAAAACAGACATGTAGACCAATAGAACAGAATCCAGAACACCAAAATAAATCCGCAACCTCAGTTTCCTATAATGAACTCATGTTTGACAAAGTTGCCAAGAACATACAGTGGAGAAAGGACAGTGTCTTCAATAAATGGTACCTGGGAAACTGGATATCCATATGCAGAAGAATGAAACCAGACCCCTATCTCTTGCCATATACAAAAATACAATAAAAACAGATTAAAAACTTAAATCTGAAACTTGAAACTACTAAAAGAAAACACTGGGAACATGCTCCAGGACGTCACTCTGGGCAATCATTTCAAAGGCCCAGGCAACTAAGGCAAAATTGGACAAAAGGGACCACATCAGCTAAAAAGCTTCTGTGCAGCAAAGAATCAGCGAAGTGAAGAGACAACTCACAGAACAGGAGTAAATACCTGCAAATTACCCATCTGACAATGCATTAAAAACTAGAATTCATGGCTGAACTGCAAACCAAAAAATAGCCGGGCGTTGTGGCGGGCGCCTGTAGTCCCAGCTACTCGGGAGGCTGAGGCAAGAGAATCGCTTCAGCCCAGGAGTTGGAGGTTGCTGTGAGCTGTGTGATGCCATGGCACTCTACCGAGGGCCATAAAATGAGACTCTGTCTCTACAAAAAAACAAACAAACAAACAAAAAAAACTAGAATTCATGAGAAGGTCAGACAAACCAAGAGGGAAAAATCCAATCATCTGGATTATAAATGTGCAAAAGATTCTAACAGACATGTCTCAAAAGAAGATACACAAATGGCCAACAGGCATATGAAAAAAATGCTCAATATCACTAGTCACCAGTGAAGTACAAATCAAAACTACAATATCATCTGACTCAAGTTAAAATGGTTTTTATCAAAAAGTCAGGCAATAATGAATGCTGGAGGGGATGGAGAGAAAGGGAAACATTTGTACAGTGTTGTAAATTCATGCAACTGCTGTGGAGAACAGTAGGGAAGTTCCTGAAAAACCTAAAAATAGAATTGTTACATGACCCAGAAATCCCACTGAGATATATATCCAAAGGAGAGGAAATCAGATACAGAAAAGATCTCCATAACCCCCATTTATTGCAGCACTATTCACAGTCTCCGAGGTTTGGAATCAACCTAAGTGTCCATCAAATAATGCATGAAAAAAGAAAATGTGGCATATATAGATAATAGAATATTATTCAGCCATAAAACGAATGAAACCCTATCATTTTCAGCAACGTGTGTAGAACTGGAGAATATTTGTTAAGTGAAATAAGGCAAGCACAGAAACACAATTCTCACATGTTCTCATTTGAGAATCTGAGAGCTAACGATTAAAACAATTGATCTTATGGGAGACAGAGAGTGATGGTTAGCAGAGGATGAGAAGGGGAGCAGAGAGGGGGCGGATAGAATGGAGTGGGCTAGTGGGTGCGAAAATGTAGTTACATAGGATGAACAAGATTTGATAGCACAACAAAATGACTATAGTCACCATTAGTTTATGCAGGCATCCTCAAACTTTTTAAACAGGGGGCCAGTTCACTGCCTCTCAGACCGTTGGAGGGCCAGACTATAGTTAAAAAAAAACAAACAAAAAAAACTATGAACAAATTCCTATGCACACTGCACATATCTTATTTTGAAGTAAAAAAACAAAACAAAATGGGAACAAAACAATCACACCGCCTTATGTGGCCCGCGGGCAGCAGTTTGAGAACCCCTGGTTTAGGGTATACTTTAAAATAACCAAAAGTGTAGAATTGGAATGATTCTAACACAAAGAAATGATAAATGGCAAATACCCCAATAATCTTGATTTGATTATTATACATAGTATGCCTATATCAAAATATCACCTATACCCCCTATAAACAGCTATCGTGTACTCATAATAATTAATAACTAAAAATTAATTGAAAAAAAAAAGGTTCCCAAGTTATCTCAGCGAATCCCTTAAGGGACACCTGGTATGTACTGGGTCTTTAAAGAGCAAGCTCCAGGTCCAGGAGATCAAGTACAGGTGGGGATTGAGAGGGGACATTCTCCACTCTGCATCCAGAGCCATCATGGCACTGAGGACTGGGGTGGCAGGGGACAGCGTCCTTCCTAGATTACCGGCATTCTCAGAGTTGGTACCATCAAGTTGGAGAGAGGGTCCAACCAGGACCATAGACAGAGGGAGGCTGACGTAGGTGAACGTCCAGGGCAGCTGGAAAGCAAAGTCAGCTTTCACGCTCCCTGCTTTACCTGCTCTCAGTAAGTCATATGCCCTGGCTAAAGTTTAGGCCAGTGTTTTCCAAAATGTGTAGCTTGGAAATACATGATCAGAATAATTTAAGGTGCTTGCTAAAAATGTGGATCAGTTTGGTCCTTACTCCCTCTAAAGTTTGAAAAACACTTGAGATCCTTTTTGTCTGAATGCCCATAGATATCCATTTTAGTATTTTATTCTACTACTTTTTACTGTTGGATGTGTATGCAGAGTTCCTATGGCTTTGTTCTATACCTATATCGCCTAATTCAAAACTGGAGTAAATCCAAATTTTTAAAAAGTTCTATACCTCTGGTACATTCTTACATTTTAAAAAGCTCACCCCAAAACTGGCCAGTGGAAATTAAGGGGCTAGGCCATGTCTGTATTCAATGAAGGAATAATTCCCATGAAAAACTGGAAAAAAGTGTCATATGGCCTTAGAACAACGTTAGAGTGAAACTTTTGGTTGAAAATGTAAATATATAAAACTAGTCTTCCCACTAATATGACTTCTTTCTCCTCAGATATGAAACTAATCATGAAGAAAAAGATTATCAGCACACAACACTCCTTCGTAAATAAGTCCAATGTGATTGTACCAGATATTGAGAAAGAAATAAGAAGGATGGAAAATGGAGCCTGCAGGTAAATCCACACATTTCCCCATGTATTTTAAACAACAGCTACAATTCTTTAATTTAACCAGGTTTAATATCCATTTAACTTTCTAATTTGTAACCTTGAACTTTGCAGTGTATTTAGCTTAGTAAATGTATTTACACCTTGGAACACCATAACGTGTCTAACAAATGAACACAGATATTATTGTCATCACTTTTTTGGAAGCACTTAGTAAGCGCCTGTGCCAAATATTTCTTTAGTCACTGGCAGGGCCTTTCCTCATGGGAAATTTCAAATCTTAAGGGATGGCATTGCCATCGATAAGGTTAGAAAAGTACATAGAATGTGAAATGCTACCAACATGATGTGAAAGTATTATTTAAAATGGTTAAGCCCTTGCTCTAGACTTTCTGAAGAAAATGCAATGTATAAAATATTGATCTTTTGTTTTCATATTAAAATGCATTGTATTATACAGTGAAAAAAATAAAATGGTGACCTTATCAATGAATATAATGTGTGTAAATGTGGTTGAAGTTATTTTTTAATGGGAGGAAATACTAGTTAGAAAACAATTTAGTCTGTAAAATGGTATAACATGGTCTAAGTCTCAGATATTATATTTTATTCATGTGATAAATATTCATGTGAACCAATGCATCACACAATAGGAATATGGAAAACCTAGAAAGTCGTTTATTAAACACATTTTACTGAATTGTGCAGACATTCTACATCATTCTATGTCTTCTGTAGAGTTCTCAGTTCACTCCAATTAGAAACTGTTGTGTGTTAGTTTGAGAGGGAAGGAAAAGAAACCAGGCAATGGTTCCCCAGTGAGAAATGCCCCTTCTCCGTGGTGGTTGAAACCATTTCTCTAGCTCACCTCTGCCTCCTATTGGACCGCAGCTCCTTTTCTGAAGATGACGCCAGTGCCTGTACATCTGATGAATCAGAGAATGATGCAAGGAGTTCTTTCAGAAATCCCTTACGCAGAAAGGGAGAACCATCTCAGAGGTGAGCGGCTCGATGTGTCCTTGGGCATCTGGTTTTGAGCTATTATTTGAATGAAAGTTCTATTTCTCTCACAGACCAGGCTTGACAAATGCTCCTTTGTCTAGACGCTATGTGTGGATCTTGGGAGCAGCCAGTTCTGCTCCCTGCCTTTACCCTCTCTTGGGAAACCGCCTCTACTTGAGCCTCAGTCATGGCCATAGGGTTCCAATTCATAAACACTTTTGCTTCATTTCCCTGAGACACACGCCTGTGCCTTAAGGAACCTTGTGTTCCCTGCTTCTTGCTAATTCCTTCCTTCAGGGACCTGAAGCAGTTACATGTAAGAGGGTCGGCTATCAGTCTCTTAAGTGTTTTATCCAATTTCATCCTTCTTGTAGGAAATAGAGAACTGGTGTGAGTAGCTAGAAAAGTAAAGCTCAAAATCCTCAGCAGGAAATAAAGCAGTTGTGGAAATTTCACATACAGGACTCTGAAGGCATGGAAAGGGTATGGTGTTGGTGTGGGTCAGCAGTTCCCATACAATGGGACATAAATACTTTTTTCTTTTATTCCCTTCTTTTTTTCTCCACCAACTATTTTCAATTTTCCCACTGTTTTTATTTATCTTTTCTCCTCTTCCTTGATAGTCTTAGGTCTACCTGTTGGGAATTACTGCCATCCCAGTTCAATTCTTGATATGAAATTGACCAGGAGGCATTTACTAACCACTTTGGTTTCAGGAACTGGTCTTTGGCAAATAACACTTCATGGAGACACTGTTTTTAAAAAAGATCATGTAGGCAATCTGTAGTCATGAGTAGAGACTGAGAGGAATTTGTTCTTTAGGACGGTTGGCTGACCCTGGACATGAGACAGACGGTGACTCTTGTGATTTCACTGGATGTGTTTCGTTTTCCAGGGAGCAGTACCTGCCTGGTGCCATTGCACTTTTCAATGTTAACAACAGCAGCAATAAGGATCAGTAAGTATATTTACAATAGAAAACCAAAGCTTTGCTTTTTAAAAGGTAGGAATATATCTCAATCTGTTATAGAGCAAATATTTATTAGGCAAACTATTTAACACAATGGCAATGATATTCTAATATTTTATCCTTTGGTTATTTATGTCTGAAAATGTGGCTACAGGGATTAAGAGTAGTATTTGTTTACATGTTCATTTATTAGAAGACGTAGAGAAGCCACGTCTGTAGCGCACATGCAATTGATTTTCCTCGTGGATAGAGAGGATAACAAAAATAAATAAAGCACTATTTATCCTTTCTGGTCTAAGCCAATGTGTCTTGGGTCAACTTTCTCAAGAGACCATCTCTGAGATGGAGGTTTGTGTGCAGAAGTTTTATTGGGGGTGCACTCAGGAGCAATATATGGAAGGGAGCTGGTGGGCAGGACTGGGAAGAGGGAGAAATTGAACCTCAGAATGTAGAGGTGATATAAAATGTGATTCCCAGGGGAGCCCTGGGGCAGGGATGGCCCTTCAGAATTATCTCATATTGAAGCGATAGGCCTGGGCCCTTGTTCCCATGGACAGTCAAGGAGGCATAACCTTGAGCATGGTGGTTTCCTTCAGGCAAGCTCAGCCAAGCAAGAGGGTGTGAGCTGTCAGCAATCACCACTCCTGGCAGGTGGGAATGAGCGCCTGAGCCCTGTGTACCACCACATCTGTACAGCCCACCTGTGCAGCCCACCTGTGCAAAGCTTATATCCACTTTGTCCATGTAGAAAATCCATTCCACCTGGAAATACTTCTTCCAGGATTCTGGTTGTTCTTTTTTCCTAGGGATTCTTATAAGAGGAAGGTTAATGGGATAAATAAAGGTCCCTATTTGTTTTGAGGCTTCAATTGATGTTCCTTATTTTCTTCTCTCTCCTGCTCATTCCAGAGTCCTCTCCCCCTTGGCCAGCACTTCTGCTGGCCTAGACGACTTACCTGATGGAACAACACAGATGCCCTGAGGGTTCTGTGCCCTGCTCACTATGCCCTTCTTTTGCATAGTAAATGGATAGGCTATTGCACCTACCAAGGCAAGGGCTGGGAATACCGAAAAACACCACAGTGGATCACCTGGGTGCCAAATACTGGTCATGATTTTTGCCAGTATGGTGTGACTCTTCTTCCTGCCTCTTGGTTTCTTGGCATGAACGTCCCCGTGTAGCTGGAGGGTAGACACAGCACAATGTTTAATGAAACTCTGTGTTCCCTGCTAGAAGCATGACCCCTCTGGAAACCATAGCCACAAGCCACAAAGCCTAAAATTGCAGGAATGGAAGAACACCTTTCCCGTATGAGTCACCCCTACCTGTTCTTCTTGGTTCCCAGACCCACGCTTTCTAAATAGGCCCAGAGTGCCATCTGGGATGATCTTAGACTTAGCGTGTACTATTCAAGACATGTTTAACTTCTGCAATTACAACAGATGCTCAGAAATGACTTGAATTCATCTTTTGTTATCAGTGGATACTGAGTATTGCAATTTTTTTTGTTCTGAGACAAGAGTCTCACTCTGTCACCTTGGGTAGAGTGCCGTGGTATCATAGCTTATAGCAACCTCAAACTTCCGGGCTCAAGAGATCCTCTTGCCTCAGTCTCCCCAGTAGCTGGGACTACAAGTGCCCACCACAATGCCTTGCTATTGTATTTTAGTAGAGATGGGGTCTCGCTCTTGCTCAGGCTGCTCATGAACTCCTGACCTCAAGTCATTCAGCTGCCTTGGCCTTCCAGAATGCTAGGATTATAGGAGTGAGCCACCGTGCCCAGCAACTATATAGTATACAGTGTTTTCATTTTTAAAATGTGTACATATTTTTGGCACCCTCTGTATATCCGTGTCCTAGAGGATGGCACCTCATCTTCCTAGAGTATGAAGGAATTCTATGACAGGGCTTCAGCTGTGCCTTCCAAAGCTACTCCATAACTCTATCATGTCTGCAGCAGCTGAGTGGTGTGCCCCCGTGGGGGGACCATTGTATCTCATTTTCAGTGTCCAATGTCACATTTTCTTCATTGTAAAGTAGGTCCTTTGGTTCAAGTGATGTTGTGTAATATTCTATATAGGTCAATCATATGTTGTATGTCCCTAAATAATGTCACTGGCTAAAGCCCAGTGGTTAAGAAAAGGGCAAATTAATACCCATAATATATATCTACATATCTGATGCCCCTTCCAGGTGGCAGGGGTCCAAGTAGTTCCCTTGCCATCAAGGGACCGACTGCTTTCTTTACGGGAAAGCATTACATCTGCATCACTGGTAGGCTGGACGTTCCCTCCCAGGAGTAGTCAGATTGCCTTGGTGAGTGGGAAGCTGTGTGCTGGGCCCATACCCGGCCTTCATCTCTGCTGCTGTGGCAGCCCCATCCATATCTGTGTCGTGCCAGCACTGGGGATGCTGATGGCAGAGCTGGCTGTCAGCTGCTCGGGTGTCTTGCGCCTTCTCCACGGTGCATGCTGTCTGATGGGCATTAACGTGGGATACAAGGATTTCCAAACTTTGTGTTCATCTTCATAAGTCCATTCAGTCTACCTCTTCTCTAGAGCTATTTTTCCTCACCTTTCAATTTTTTCCATCCGTGTCCCTGCCCAGAGAGCCAATGACTCGTGACTGCTCATGAGTCCCTATATATTTTTAATTTGGGCCATTTCTTTTCCATACAAAGTAGATTGCTATGTAGTGTTTGATGCTATGGCATTGGGAAGATTAAACTCATCACTGTCTTTCATGGACAACTTTATGTGGGGCTGTGATGTAGACACAGCTCATTTTGGGCCAACCCATCCATGGGCCAGGTTTCATTAGCTGCTTCTCAAGAACCCCACATATGGCCACAGGTGGGAGCTGAGGCATAGGTGCTGATGCAACTGTGGTAAATGACACGGGGAAGGGAACGGAGCCAGCTGCCTGGGCAGCTTACCTGTTCCCTCTGGTTCAGGCTCCATCCCAGGTATCTTACTTCATCATGTGATGGATTGATGTCCAACCTCATGACTTGGTGTTTCTGACAGAATCCCTCTTTTGGGTCGTCATTTTGTGCACTGTGGCTAGATACCCCTGGGACTAATTAACAGAATGTCACTGGACTAATGTGGTGGTCTGAGAAATATCCAAATGGCTCTTCTATCTGCTCCAGACTCTGTCATGATATTAGGAAGGAGAGTTAACATAACCCTGCCAGACTGTAGGTATGCACTGTTTCCCATTCCACGCGAAGATGAGCTGTTTCTATTCTTCTTCCCTGATAGGGACAAAAAGTAACATTCACATGATTGAGCCAGAACCTTAGGTGTGTGATCCCTAGATCAGATGGACGTGTTATTTTCCACATATGGCAGAGCAGCTGTGGTTATTATGTGGATGATTTTTCATTAGTTTACTGCCATCCACCAGGATCCATTTGGTTTCTGTGGGGGCCAAATGGTGAGTTGAATGGGGACATAAGGTCTTTAAGATTACATATTATTTCCTGCCCAGGATGCAATATTGCTTTTGGCTACAGAATAGGAATTAACTTAAAGGCTTCTGCTTGGTCTTAACCGTGGTGATAACTGTTACCCCACAAACCAGGAAACTAGTGGGAGTAGGGATGGGCGATCATCTGCCAATGACCAATCATGTACATTCCACTTTTACACTCAGGAACTTATATATATATATATTCTACTTTTATTTTCAGGAATTATGTGTGTATACATTTATATCCAGGACCTGGAGAAATAACCAAATAGTAGGTCTATGGCTCCAGTAGAAATACCCTACGTCATACCTTATCCAATATTCTGTTATTACCAGGCCATCATTTTAATAAGGGGCTTCAATCCCTAGATCTCAACAGCAAATTTGGGCTAAACAGTTTTCAATGTATCTGGATATTCTTACCCTTACCCCTAGGGTTCACTTACCTAAATGAATGGCCATACGTTCTTTCAGAGAAAGACTGGGGAATCATCACCAAATATACTTGTTGTAATGTTGCAGAGTCCTTTTTTTTTTTTTATTGTTGGGGATTCATTGAGGGTACAATAAGTCAGGTTACACTGATTGCAATTGTTAGGTAAAGTCCCTCTTGCAATCATGTCTTGCCCCCATAAAGTGTGACACACACCAAGGCCCCACCCCCCTCCCTCCGTCCCTCTTTCTGCTCCCCCGCCATAACCTTGATTGTCATTAATTGTCCTTATATCAAAATTGAGTACATAGGATTCATGCTTCTCCATTCTTGTGATGCTTTACTAAGAATAATGTCTTCCACTTCCATCCAGGTTAATACGAAGGATGTAAAGTCTCCATTTTTTTTAATGGCTGAATAGTATTCCATGGTATACATATACCACAGCTTGTTAATCCATTCCTGGGGGCTTGGCTTCTCTTCCCGGCAATGGTTTTAGGTTTAAGAATGAGTTTAGGTCTAGGAACTAACTGTTTAAGGGATTGTGACTTAGCAGAGTAAGTTTCCCTCAATTTTCTGATCATCCATTCCTGATTTGTTTTGGTTGGATATATTAAATAACACCCTAACTAGCCAACAGGCTGCCCATCTATCTGGGAACACCATATTCTGTTAACTCATAGGGGTTTCTGTGTTAGCCCCCTGGTGACGATGCTTACCTTAATGCTCATTATCATAATTGGACCCACCTCACTTCTGATGAGTCAGCACTGCCACTGGTCTTCTTATTTCTAGACCCTATTATTCCCATTGCTCTCAGGAAACCCAGTTCTGTAACAGCATCTCCCACCATCAGCCCTACAGAGGACAATCTCATTGAGCCTCTCAAACATGCAGGTGCCCCTCTCTCCAGCACATTCTACATCACTAGAGCATCCTCGGAGCCCTCCCAGGGGACATATTCAGCTGCTCGGCTATCTTTATAGCACAGTATAGGCACTTCTCTGAATCTATGGATACCTTCCTCTGCCGCCTTCCACGGTGTACTGCAATTTCCATTTCACTTCGTGTGGATCATCACTTTTTCTGATCTTCCTAGAGTCGTCTGGGTAGTGTGTCAACATCACCTCCCAGGATCCATGCTAGGCTGTTAGATCCTGAATCACAGGCATGTGCTGCAATATCAGCCAACTCTCCCTTATCCAAGTTCATGTTCCGTCCTTGGTTGTATGTGACCACTTTAGATGCTAAGCCCCACCTCACGTGTGAATCTTAGCTCCCATTTTTTCCTCAACAACAGCTTTCCACTTCTTCTGAGTCTTACTTACCAGATTAATTCCATTTGCACTTAGAAATTTCCCCCCTTTAGCATTCTCTCTTGAGGCCTAGGTGTAGACCTACTCTCCCTTCAAGAGCCTTCTCTGACTATCTTAGTGGCAGTGCCTCACCTCATTGCCTTAGTGGCAATGCTAAAGGGGGGAAATTTATATGAATAATAAATTTTCCTAAGACATCCGAGTGGACATGGTAGCCTAGGTCTGTCTTACTCCAGAATCCATTCCATTACTAGATAAAGCTAATCGTAGGAAGAGACCTCTAGTCACATAATCTCCACTCAAGAAGAAATCATAGATAGAAAAAGTGGTCTCAAATCCATTGAATGAATGATTCTTTTTTTTTTTTTTTTGAGACAGAGCCTCAAGCTTTAGCCCTGGGTAGAGTGCTGTGGCCTCACAGCTCACAGCAACCTCAACTCCTGGGCTTAAGCAATTCTCTTGCCTCAGCCTCCCAAGTAGCGGGGACTACAGGCGCCCACCATAACGCCTGGCTATTTTTTGGTTGTAGTTGTCATTGTTATTTGGTGGGCCCAGGCTGGATTCAAACCCACCAGGTCTGGTGCATGCGGCTGGCGCCTTAGCCACTTGAGCTACAGGTGCCAAGCCACCATTAAATCATTCTAATAACTGAGATTCCCAGAACTTTCTGACTCCTTGTGAAAAATTGCTTTAGTCAGGATTATCCCCTCTAAAGTAAATTGATGGCATTTAAAAATATTCTTAATGCTTTTATTCAATGATAAATATAAATGATGTCGGAAGCTTACATTTGAGATAACTTTTTCTTAATACATTGAGACTTGGAAGTGGACTCTTTGGGGGCTGTTATTTCTTAAATTTCTGTCGTTTGGTTTATACCTTTATTCCTCTCCCTTGTCTTCAGTATTCCACATCCATTAACCTAGAATTTTTGTTTGCTTTAGTATGTAGGCAATAGGTCATTTTGTTTTGTAGAAATAATCCATTAGGAGACCAGATTTCTGGTTTCTGAGCATGGGGTCCGGTCTTGGAAAGCAAGGCTGAGGACTGTTGCTCAGTGAACAAGAAGTAGGTAAGAATGAAAGCCAAGTGCAATGTGATTATGTGACACAAGTATTGTTTCTTCTTTAGAGAACCAAAAGAGAAAAAGAAAAAGAAAAAAGAAAAGAAAAGGTAAGTTAGACTTTGGCTAAATTTCCCTCATTTTCCTGCCCAGAACATTTTCATCTTTTAATAGTACGTATTTAACTTTTTCAGCAAGTCAGATGATAAAAAGGACCCAGAGAAGAAAAAGAAGAAGGAGCAGGAAAAAGAGAAGAAAAAGAAAGAAGAGAAAAGCACTGAAAAGGAAGAAGAGCAAGTATTTTTACTAGCACGGAAATTAGAAATGAGTTGGGTTTTAGATGTGGGATGATTTTCTAGGAAGAAACTTCATGGTAAAGAGGCTCTTTAAAACTTTTTTTTTAAATGTTGTATTCAATTGTTTTATTTTGAAGTTTTAAAAAAATTTCTTTTTATTTTATTTATTTATGTTTTATTGAGACAGAGTCTAACTTTGTGGTCCTCGGTAGAGTGCTATGGCATCGTAGCTCACAGCAACCTTCAACTTTTGGGCTCAAGCAATTCTCTTGCCTTAGCCTTCCCAGTAGCTGGAACTACAGGTGCCCGTTACGATGCCTGGAGTTTTTTTTTTTTTTGGTAGAGATGAGGTCTTGCTCTGGCTTTTGAACTCCTGAGCTCAGGGCAATCCACCCACTTCGGCCTCCCAGACTGCTAGGATTACATTTGTGAGCCACCGCGCCTGGCCAAGAGGCTCTTTGTAAAGTATAACTGTCTTTAAATATTTACAAATAAACATTTGACATAAAATATATCAAATGTGAATAAAATCTTTTTCTAATTTCCCTAAAATTAGCATTAGTCTTAAATTTATCATCAAAAAATTTCACTGCTATGGTTAATTCTCTTTCCTAAGTTTTGGTGAACATAAATTTATCACTGGGAATTATTTAGGTACCAATAAGTATTGGGATTCTAGGATCTTACCACTAATTTTTAAAAATTGAAATAAACAACTAATAATTTCATTAGCTTATTTGACTTATAAATATTATATGGTAAACACTCCAAAGTAAAGATGCTTCATTTCCAAAGCCATGCCTATATCTTAGAACCAGACAAATGCTATCAAACACCAGCCTTGTGAAATATTCTTTTAAAAATAACCATGAAAGCTAGAATTTCATAAGCGTTAGGCCAAATGATATTTACAAAGCTCTTTTTACTTTTATTACAGGGCAATTGTTTTCTGAACTTACTTAAAGGAAACAGTTTACCAGACCATGGATCAGTTATTGGTGCCTCTTTAGAAAGTTGTTGAATTTGTCTATGAATATCTTTGTATACCTTAGAAATATATTCTTGGGCTCGGCGCCTGTAGCTCAGTGAGTAGGGCACCAGCCACATACACCAAAGCTGGCGGGTTCAAGGCCAGCCTGGGCCTGCTAAACAATAGCAGTTGCTAACAACTGCAACCAAAAAATAGCTGGTCATTGTGGTAGGCGCCTGTAGTCTTAGCTGCTCAGGAGGCTAAGGCAAGAGAATTGCTTAAGCCCAAGAGTTTGAGGTTGCTGTGAGCTGTGATGCCACAGCCCTCTACTGAAAGTGACATAGTGAGACTCTGTCTCAAAATATATATATATATATGTTATATATTATGTATAGCCTTGGATACTAGAACATTTTTAAAAACCTTGTGTTTGACCACATATTTTCTTTTCTTTTTTTATTTTTTTTTTAGAGACAGAGTCTCACTTTATGGCCCTTGGTAGAGTGCCGTGGCCTCACACAGCTCACAGCAACCTCCAACTCCAGGGCTTAAGCGATTCTCTTGCCTCAGCCTCCCGAGTAGCTGGGACTACAGGTGCCCGCCACAACGCCCGGCTATTTTTTGGTTGCAGTTTGGCCGGGGCCGGGTTTGAACCCGTCACCCTCGGTATAGTAGGGCGGCGCCTTACCGACCGAGCCACAGGCGCCGCCCAACCACATATTTTCTTCCTCCCTTCCTCTTGCGCTCTATTGCTTCTCTTAAAGAATCCTTCCTGTTTGTTTATAAACAAGTGCTTTGTATTAGATGACGTTACCTTATTCTTCTCTCTGCACAGATGACAACAAAGCCATGAATTCCCCCTGGAAGTACAGTTGCTAGTTACTTTGTTACCTCACTGGTCCTTGGGAGGATAGCAGACTCACCATTTGGCTACTACCCACCAACTGTCCAAGGGGTCTGCAGAATACCCATTGATTTCCTATGATTAATGCCACTATTCCCTCTCAATGTCTGGGATATAGAACAGGCTGCAGTATCACATCAAAACCATTGCTTTATAAAAGCCTAATAAGTGGGCTAATGTAAGACTACCAATTTTGCTCTCTATCCACCCCTCACTAACCAGTTCCTGTGGCTAGTGCCCTTATGCCAAGCTAATCCTCCTATTGCGAGGTGAGCTTCTCAGCTTACTTCTGTTCCACTATTTGTGAATGTTGAGCATAATGATATTTAATTTGGTAAGTAACAATGTTCTTATATCTCAGTAACCATCCCTTTCATTTCTAATTGCTGCTAGGAAGAAGAAAGAAGTCATGGTTATTGATCCCTCAGGAAACACCTATTACAACTGGCTGTTTTGCATCACCATACCTGTCATGTACAACTGGACTATGATTATTGCAAGGTATCTCGTATATATTTTCTGTAGATCTCAGGCCACTTCTAGTTTCCAAGTTAACTGACTAAATGATTTGACCCAGAGCCCTTTAACACACACCTCCTCTTTCTACCACAGATTGTAAAGAGCAGCTAAATTAGTCTCAATGTGTTCTTCTGAGATGAGGAAGGGTGCTTCAGTTCTCAATATGCTTGGATCTCCAGTCCTAGGATGGGGTGGGTAAAGGGGGTCCTTTAAAACTTTTGATTGCTAAATAATTTATTTAGAACATTATGAGAAACTATATTGTCTTTGGCCCATAAGAAAAACTGTTGCCATTCGTGAAAAAAGATCAAGACCTCATGTCTCTTATGTACTAAACATCTCAGCCACCTAAATCCAAGCACGATTTCCTGAAGCATTTGGGTATGGATAGTCAAGAGGAACTTGATCAATGTGTTTCACCCAACAAAATTTGACTTTAGCTTGAGGCCATGTATTCTTTTTAGTATGAATTAATTTTTTTATTTGTAAAAATTTCTGGAGTGCACGTGAAATTTTGTTACATGTATGTAATACATAGTGATCACATCAGAATAGTTAGGGAGTCCATCATCTGAAAACTGTATAGTACATTTTCATTAGGTCTAGTAACTCTATTCTGTTTTTAAAAATCATTTTTTAAATTTCATTTTTAATTAAAATCATAACTCTATACATTTATGGGGTATAACATGATGATGATTTGATATACAATGTGGAATGATTAAATCAAACTGATTAAGATAACCATCACCTCATTTACTTATTGTTTTGTGGTAAGACATTTAAAATTTCCTCTCAGTTATTTTGAAGTATACCATTGCATTGTGTACATTAGGTGAGATCCTACCAAATGCCCTCTCCCACCACGCGCCCTCCCCCTCTCCACTCCCCTCCCCCTTGCTAGACTATATTTGTGTTTTCTCATTTGTATGAGTAAGTGTTTATATATTGGGTTCATAATAGTATTGAGTACATTGGATACTTTTTTCCCCATTCTTGAGATACTTTACGAAGAAGAATGTGTTCCAACTCCATCCAGGTAAACATAAAAGATGTAAAGGTCTCCGTCTTTTTCGGCTGAGTAGTACTCTGTGGTATACATGTGCCCCAGTTTGTTAATCCCTTCATGGGTTGATGGGCATTTGGGTTGCTTCCTTGAAGTTTTTTTATCTTAATGTATAGTTGGTACCCTTTAACTCACTTTTATGCTTTCTCAAAACTGGCTAGTATAATGGAAAGAATGCTGGAATTCATAAGTGTGAGGAACAAAATCCAACCACTCAGGGACAGGTCCAGAAAGGCCAGGGGTGATTAGATGGAGCCTGGGAGCCCCTCCTGGCCTTGGCATGTTGCACTTCTCATCCTGAGGAAAAATTATGCAAAGAGGATTTTTTTACTTAAATTGGCCCCATTTCATTTTATTTATATAAGTTTTTCCTTTACAGAGCGTGTTTTGAAGAACTTCAATCTGATTACCTAGAATATTGGGTTGCTTGCGATTACTTATCAGATTTTGTCTATCTTCTCGATATGTTCGTACGAACAAGGACAGGTAAATATGTTCAGTTTTAAATATTTTAAAATCTCATGCTTTTATCTCTATCATATAATGTGAAATTTCCTAATTCAAGGGTTCTTCAGAGTAAACTCCCAAAGATCAGTTTGCCAGGAAAAGGCACGGATGGAAGCGGGACACTCCCAGCTGACTCAGGATGGCACCGGGCCACCTTGGAACGTGGATTGGTGGCTTTTCCCCATTATCCTGTTCACTGGTTTTATGCCAAGCAAGAGAAGAAGAGAGAGCAGAAATATTCTGCTGGCTCTGTGATGAAAGGCTAATTGCTGCCTACCAGGGAGATAATTAAAAAGATCTGGGGGCGATGGGTACAATGTGTGGGTAGATGCCACACGCCCTGGCTCAGGGGCTCTTTTACAACGGGAACTTTACCTTGGAAGTAAAAACCACATAATCAAAAAATTCATACTCTCATATTAATTTGAAATAAAAAATATAAAAACATAAGAGTGTCACTGTACCCAGATGTGATATACTAGAAATTTTATAAGAAGCAGGAAAAACTCACTTAACTTTGTCATTCCTGGTGGGACATTGTTGACCAGGGGGAAGTGTCTGAAAGCTTCCCACCTGAAGTGTTCTTGTTAAGTACAAGAACTGTTACTTGTAGTAACAGTTACTACAGATAGATTGTGTAGGTTTGTTTATAAGTTGAATCTGTAGGTAGGTTGGAACAGGTATGTTGACCTATTATGTGTAACAGTATCTGTCTGTAACTGTGAGTCTTGCCTCAGTTGGATGTTTGTTACCCCCAGCAGAAAGAGCTCATTGTTTCTACGCCGCTCTCTACATGCAAGTATAACCAGTGAACACAGAGTATAAGCTTTTAAGAATCCTTACACAAAACTGGAGCATTAGTGCACTGGAGCCATGCTCTGGGAGCTCTGCCCTGTTTGCAGCTCTGGCAGCCAACATGGGAGGAGGAGCCATGTCTTACCTTACTGTAATGCATCGGAGTGCTGGAATTCTGTCCTTAACAATGCAAGGCCCATGGTAGCAGCATAGAAAGGAAGATCCCAGGTGTCTATGGAGGCCAGGAGAGCGCAAGAATGAGAGATAAAAATATTGTCTTAAAGGGCACGTAGCATACTTCACATTGAATGAACAAAGCAAGAATATACAAAATAGTCAGATAGCAGGACTGGTACATAGGCTTTGAGGGTGGGGCTGAGATTCTGTCAAGACAGTGGCACAGTGCTGGGGTGTTTAGGAGACTTTCCAAGAACTGTGTGTGGTAGAAAAAAACAGATATTTTCTCTTACCATAGTCTCAACACAACACAGTTCTGTTCACCAAATTGTAAATGGAGCTTCTCCTGCACGCCAAACAGTTCTGTAACATCAGCTAGTTTGCAATTGTACTAAATTCTGACACTAATAGGAATTAGGATAGCTCCCCCAGGTTAGGGGCTGAGCCTCACAAGACAATCCTGCACTTCAGATGCTGATCATAAGCTTCACATTGGGACTATGCTTTTGGCCAAATGGTTATAAATTGGGGTAGCCCCGCCCTCTTCTTAGGTTCAAGAATTTGCTAGCGCAGCTCATAGAACTCAGGGAAACACATGTTTACTGTTTACTGGTTGATTATATTAATAAAGGGTATGATAAAGGGCACAGATAAAGAGCCAGCTGAAGAGATACACAAGGTGAAGTCTGAATGAGCCACGAGAGAGGTGCTTCTGCCCTGTGGCCTTGTGGTGTGACACCCTCCTGGCATGTAGATGTGCTTGCCAACCTGGAAGTTCTTTGAACACTTGGTTCATGGATTTTTATGGAGCCTTCCTCATGGAGACTTGATCAATGACAAACTCAATATCCAGCTCCTCTTCTCTTTCTGGATGATGAGGAGTAGGGCCAAATGTTCCAACATGACTCATTTTTCTGTTGAAAGGCCCCCATCTTGGAGCTCACCAAAAGCTGCCTCATTAGAACAAAATACACTTCTATCCCCTGGAAAATTCTAAAGGATTAGGAGCTCTGTATCAGGAACCAGTGCCAAGCCAAAGACCAAATACCAGAACAAAAATGGCACCCAGCACCCATATTGCTCAGGAAATCACAAGGATTTTAAGAGGTCTGCGCCAGAAAATGGGAACAGAGACCAACTATACATTATATCACAATATCACAAGAACATTATTCATAGAAGGAATGACTTTCCTTGCCATATCTAGAGAGATTTTTATCTCGTACATTCAAAAATCTACACAAATCTCTCACTTCTGCACTTAAAAATTTTTACCTTTTATTTCTGCAACAGAATATATTCATTTGTACTCATACTTACTACAATGTTAAGGGCATTTTTACTGAAAATGAATTCTTTTATTTTGAACTCAACAAGGTTAATTGAGAATTACTTTAAAACATTCATAATGGCATAAAAAGGAGAAGTATTAACTTGAAATTTTTCTCTATTGTAGGTTACCTAGAACAAGGACTGCTGGTGAAGGAAGAACGTAAACTCATAGATAAATATAAAGAAAACCTACAATTTAAACTGGATGTTCTGTCTGTAATACCAACTGATTTGATGTATTTTAAGTTGGGGTGGAACTATCCAGAAATTAGATTAAATAGGCTGTTAAGGATCTCGCGTATGTTTGAGTTCTTCCAGAGAACAGAAACAAGGACAAATTATCCAAACATCTTCAGGATATCTAACCTTGTTATGTATATTGTCATCATTATCCACTGGAACGCATGTGTGTATTACTCTATTTCCAAAGCTATTGGATTTGGAAATGACACATGGGTCTACCCTGATGTTAATGATCCTGAGTTTGGTCGTTTGGCTAGAAAATATGTATACAGCCTTTACTGGTCTACACTGACTTTGACTACCATTGGAGAAACACCACCTCCTGTGCTGGACTCTGAGTATGTCTTTGTGGTGGTTGATTTCTTAATTGGAGTGTTAATTTTTGCTACCATCGTTGGTAACATAGGTTCCATGATTTCCAACATGAATGCAGCCAGAGCAGAATTTCAAGCAAGAATTGATGCTATCAAGCAATATATGAACTTTCGAAATGTAAGCAAAGATATGGAAAAGAGGGTTATTAAATGGTTTGACTATCTGTGGACCAACAAAAAAACTGTGGATGAGAGAGAAGTGTTGAAGTATCTACCTGATAAACTAAGAGCGGAAATTGCCATCAACGTTCACTTAGACACATTAAAAAAGGTGCGAATTTTTGCTGATTGTGAAGCTGGCCTGTTGGTGGAGTTGGTCTTGAAATTACAGCCCCAAGTCTACAGTCCTGGAGATTACATTTGCAAGAAGGGGGACATTGGACGGGAGATGTACATCATCAAGGAGGGCAAACTCGCTGTGGTGGCAGATGACGGGGTCACCCAGTTCGTGGTGTTGAGTGACGGCAGCTACTTTGGTGAGATCAGCATTCTTAACATCAAAGGCAGCAAAGCTGGCAATCGAAGAACGGCCAATATTAAAAGTATTGGCTACTCAGACCTGTTCTGTCTCTCTAAAGATGACCTCATGGAAGCTCTGACCGAGTACCCCGATGCCAAAGCGATGCTGGAAGAGAAAGGGAAGCAAATCTTAATGAAAGATGGTCTACTGGATATAAACATTGCCAACGCTGGCAGTGACCCTAAAGATCTCGAAGAGAAGGTCACTCGAATGGAGGGGTCAGTGGACCTCCTGCAAACAAGGTTTGCCCGAATCCTGGCCGAGTATGAGTCAATGCAGGGGAAACTGAAACAAAGGTTGACCAAGGTTGAGAGATTCCTGAAACCACTTATTGACACGGAATTTTCAGCTATCGAAGGACCTGAAGAAGAAAGTGGGCCCATAGACTCTACTACATAGGAATGAAAAGCGGGTCATTAACAAGGACATGTCTCATGATCCTTCTGATGACACGACTGAAGGCAACTGAACTTGGAAGAAGAGGAAGACTCATCTGGGAAATTTTCCCAGAAGGAAAATGTGCTTTGGCTCAGGGTACAAGGTCCACACACTCTTCATGAGGTACTATGATTAAAGAATCACTGTGTCTTGGGATTTTTCACAATGGCTGACCTGCAAAGGTAGACACCGATTAACTTGTCAGTATGTGTATCTTATGAATTTTTCACATAAGCTCGTTTTTGTGTAATCGTGTTCATTAACAGTGAACAAGTATCCTTGTTTTCAGAGCATTTGCAGTGTTGAGGAGTAAAATGTATTCAGAGTAACCGAGGATTACCATGTGCATCATGCTGGGAGCATCATTTTAAAAAGTTAGAGAGCAATAAAGAACAATTAATTGTGAAACTGTAGTGAATGTGACTTATTTGATAATTGAGGGATGTTAGGGTGGTCATTTTAAGGATGTTAATCTTTTTTGTAGTCTAGGGCTCAGGAATGTTGGTTGAGAGAAATTCCTTACTGGTCAAAGCATGATAAATAAGACTTTACTGTATGAATAGATACATACACATACCTATGGATGTGTATATTGTTAAGGTGTGATGATAGTAACCACTTATCTTACTTCTCTGCCTGGCCAGAAGTTAGAAAAAGGAATAAAAGTAATCATATTGCTGGGTGATTAACAAGAGAAATTGTCATAAAGTTAGAAAAAGACTTGAAAATTCTGTGAATCAGCATGGACATCCCCTGCGAGCTTCTCAGAAATGCAGAATCCCAGGTTCTGCCCCAGACTTGCTGCATCAGAATCTGTGTTCTAGGAAGCCTTCTAGCTTCATGTCTATGTGGAAGTTGGAGAAACATATATTTAGAGAAGCAGATAGGAGTTAATGGGAGGAAGTTTCTGGAAAAGAAAAGGGAACTATCTTATGAGTGTGGGGCTGTGGAAAACATTGCTAAACAATCATATAACACTCTACTGCTGAATCCAGATGTGGTTCAAAAAATACTTCTTAACACAGATCACTAGAATTGATGTAAGATTTCTATCTTTGCCGATAATGACATGACTGAATATGTTCTTAACATGTAGGATGAGAACAGGCTTTGAGACAGGGGAGAGGAGGAGCTGAGACTGAAGTTGAAGATCTTTTATTATTTTTTATTTTTTATTTTTTGAGCATTTTATTTATTTATTTTTTTTCACCATATACTGGTTTTATATACCATCTGACAAATTTTCATCGCACTGGTTAACATAGCCTTCCTGGCTTTTTCTTATTGTGTTAAGACATTTATATTCTACATTTAGTAAGTTTCACATGTACCCGTGTAAGATGCACCATAGATGTGGTAGGGTGCCACCCCATAGGCCGGAGGTGGTGGGTTCAAACCTGGCCCTGGCCAAAAAAAAGAAGATCTTTTATACCTACATCTGAGAGAAGATGAGAGAGAATTCTGGGACTCCAGCGGTAGATTGGTGAAGGACAAACACCCAATCTTCTAGTCTTGCCAGTATGTTTGGTGAGTGTTCACCCTGCCCTTCCACCAACTCTGTTATGTTGTTACCTTCTCACAGGAAAAGATTGCTTCAAAATTTTGCATACATTTAAATAATACCAACTTTTCCAACTTAAAATATGATGTGATTATCATTCTTATCATTAAGTGGCAGTGTTGACCTACAATTATGCCCGTCCAGGCCTGAAGCTATTTTTGCCCTATAGAATAGTGGTTCTCAACCTTCCTAATGCCTCTAATGATGTGACCCTTTAATACAGTTCCTCATGTTGTGGTGACCCCAACCAACCATAAAATTATTTTCGTTGCTACTTCATAACTGTAATTTTGCTACTATTATGAATCATAATGTAAATATCTGATATTCAGGAGACCCTCAAAGGGGTTGAGAACTGCTGCTATAGAAATAACAAGTAGTAAAATCAGTGCTCTTTGGCAAAAAAGAGTAATTTTTTTTGACATGGATATTGCCAGAAGATTTTAGTATAGAAAAATACATACCAGTGTGGGGGCACCACCTGTGGCTCAAGGAGTAAGGCACCAGCCCCATATGTCAGAGGTGGCAGGTTCAAGCCTGGCCCCAGCCATAACTACAAAAAAAAAAAAAAATACATATATATACACATACCAGTGTGAAGAAAACCCTGATGAAATTTGAAATGTAAATTTTTGTGCATAAAGTAGCAAGATAAACTATAGCATTAAATATTTCTCAATTTCAGGAAGTTCACCAAGAGAATGATGATAATTACATTACAAAAAGGCTTTTGCCAATGGGCAAGGCATTTATTAGAAATAAGAAAACTGGGGAAATGAAGCAAATAGCATTAAATTTAGTTTGCATTTTTACTTTAAAAAAGTCCATTGCTTTAAAAAGTTTGAAAACTACTGATTGGTTTTAATGGTGTTGGAAATAAGACTGGCAAGGACACTGTCAATTTAGGCAATATTCTTCCTTGTGATTACTAAAATTATATTTATGGATTTCAAAGTTTAGAGACTGCTCTAAATATAAAATAGCAAACAACAGATTTATAGACTAAAAAGAAATAGTTTGATAATCCCCATACTAGTTTACCTCTAGGTAAAGAAGGAAGAAGATGAGAAATTCAAGGTGGGTAATTGGAGAATGCAGGGAATGCAGAAAGACTCCAGAGATAGTTTACTCCAAGCCTCCTCATTTTACAAATGTAGAAATGCTGAGCACTTCTCACTAAAAGCAGTGGGGATGAGAAGTATGAAAAACTTTGAGTGAGAATGGAATTTCTGGCATTCTTTGAGAGCGGTATTAATGTTTCAATGTGTGATAGAGCCAAAGTTGGGCATGTCCTAAACTCCAGCAATTTCTTTTTTTTATTTTTATTGTTAAATCATAGCTGTGTACATTAGTGCAATCAAGAGGTACAATGTGCTGGTTTCATATACAATCTGAAATATTCTCATCAAACTGTTCAACATAGCCTTCATGGCATTTTCTTAGTTATTGTATGTAGACATTTATATTCTGTCTTTGAGTAAGTTTCGCCTGTACCCATTCTAAGATGCACCGTAGGTGTGGCCCCACCCATTACCCTCTCTCCACCCTAACCTCCCCCCTCCCTTCCCTTCCTTGGCCCTTTCCCCATAGTCTTGTGCTATAGTTGGGTTATAGCCTTCATGTGAAAGCTATAATTTAGCTTCATAGTAGGGCTGAGTACATTGGATACTTTTTCTTCCATTCCTGAGATACTTTGCTAAGAAGAATATGTTCCAGCTCTATCCATGTAAACATGAAAGAGGTAAAGTCTCCATCTTTCTTTAAGGCTGCATAATATTCCATGGTATACATGTACCACAATTTGCTAGTCCATTCGTGGGTTGATGGGCACTTGGGCTTCTTCCATGACTTAGCAATTATGAATTGGGGTGCAATAAACATTCTGGTACAGATGTCTTTGTTATATTGTGATTTTTGATCTTCTGGTATAAATCTAGTAAAGGAATTCTAGGATTGAATGGCAGGTCTACTTTTAGGTCTCTAAGTATTCTCCAAACGTCCTTCCAGAAGGAACATAATAGTGTACATTCCCACCAGCAGTGTAGAAGTGTGCCCTTTTCTCCACATCCACGCCAACATCTCTGGTTTTGGGATTTTGTTATGTGGGCTACTCTTACTGGGGTTAGGTGATATCTCAAAGTAGTTTTGATTTGCATTTCTCTGATGCTTAAGGATGATGAGCTTTTTTTCATGTGTTTGTAGATCGTGCATCTGTCTTCTTTAGAGAAGTTTCTCTTCAAGTCCCTTGGCCCCCCCACCCCCATCCCCACCCCCGAGATGGGATCACGTTTTCTTCTCTTGCTAATACGTTTGAGTTCTCTGTGGATTCTGGTTATTAGACCTTTATCAGAGGTATAACCTGCAAATATTTTCTCCCATTCTAAGGGCTGTCTGCTTGCTTTACTTACTATGTTCTTGGCTGTGCAGAAGCTTTTTAGTTTGATCAGGTCCCAGTAGTGTATTTTTTTTTATTATATTAAATCATAGCTGTGTACATTAATGTGATCATGGAACACCATACATTGGTTTTATAAACAGTTTGACACATTTTCATCACACTGGTTAACATGGCCTTCCTGGCATTTTCTTAGTTATTGTGTTTAGACAATTATATTCTACATTTACTAAGTTTCACATGTACCCTTGTAAGATGCACCGCAGGTATAATCCCACCTATCACCCTCCCTCTGCCCATCCTCCCCTCTCACCCCTCTCCCCATTCTCCACATTCTTAGGTAATAATTGGGTTATAGCTTTCTTAATTGCCTGGGGAGTCCTCCTCATAAAATATTCACCCAGGCCGATTCCTTCAAGAGTTTTCCCTGCACTTTCTTCAAGTATTTTTATAGTTTCATGTCTTAAGTTTAAATCTTTTATCCAATGAGAGTCTATCTTAGTTAATGGTGAAAGGTGTGGGTCCAGTTTCAATCTTCTACAGGTTGCCAGCCAGTTCACCCAGCACCATTTGTTAAATATGGAATCTTTTCCCCACTGAATGTTTTTAATTGGCTTGTCAAAGATCAAATAATGGTAAGTAGTTGGATTCATCTCTTGGTTCTCTATTCTGTTCCAGACACCTACTTCTCTGTTTTGTGCCAATACCATGCTGTTTTGATCACTATCAATTTATAGTACAGTCTCAGATCTGGTAGCGTGATTCCTTCTGCTGTGTTTTTATTTCTGAGTAATGTTTTGGCTATTCGAGGTTTTTTTCTGATTCCATATAAAACGAAGTATTATTTTTTCAACATCTTTAAAATATGACAATGGAGCTTTCATAGGAATTGCATTAAAATTATATATTGCTTTGGGTAGTATGGACATTTTAACAATATTGATTCTTCCCAGCCATGAGCATGGTATGTTTTTCCATTTGTTGACATCTTCAGCTATTTCTTTTCTTACAGTTTCATAGTTCTCTTTAGAGAGATCTTTCACATCCTTTGTTAAGTATACTCCAAATATTTCATCTTCTTTGGCACTACTGTGAAAGGAATAAAGTCCTTGACTGTTTTTTCGGCGTGGCTATTGTTGGTATATATAAAGGCTACAGATTTATGGGTGTTGATTTTGTAGCCTGAGACATTGCTGTATTCCTTGATCACTTCTAAAAGTTTTGTAGTAGAATCTCTAGTGTTTTCCAGATATATGATCATATCATCTGCGAAGAGTGAAAGTTTGATCTCTTCTGACCCTATGTGGATACCCTTGATTGTCTTTCTTCCCTAATTGCAAGGGCTAAAACTTCATTACAATGTTAAAGAGCAACGGAGACAATGGACAACCTTGCCTGGTTCCTGACCTAAGCGGAAATGATTTCAATTTAACTCCATTCACTACGATATTGGCTGTGGGTTTGCTGTAGATGGCCTCTCTCAGTTTAAGTAATGTCCCTTCTATACCAATTTTCTTAAGTGTTCTGATCATGAAGGGATGCTGGATATTATCAAAAGCTTTTTCTGCATCAATGGAAAGAATCATATGGTCCTTACTTTTTAGTTTGTTTATGTGCTGAATTACATTTATAGATGTACATACATTGAACCAGCCTTGAAACTCTGGGATAAATCCCACTTGGTTGTGGTGTATAATTTTTTTGATGTGTTGTTGGATTCTGTTAGTTAGGATCTTATTGAGTATTTTAGCATAAATATTCATTAGTGATATTGGTCTATAATTTTCTTTTCTTGTCGGGTCTTTCCCTGGTTTGGGGATCAAGGTGATGTTTGCTTCGTAGAATGTGTTGGGTAATATTCCTTCTTTTTCTATATTTTGGAAGAGATTTAATAATATAGGTACTAGTTTTCTTTATATGTTTGGTAGAATTCTGATGTAAAGCCATCTGGTCCTGGGCTTTTCTTTTTAGGGAAATTTTGTATATTTGATGCTATTTCAGAACTTGATATAGGCCTGTTCGACATTTCCACTTCATTCTGCCTAAGTCTTGGTAGGTGGCGTACTTCTAGGTATTGGTCGATTTCTTTCAGATTTTCATATGTCTGAGAGTTTCTTGTAGTATTCGTTAAGGATTTTTTGAATTTCTGAGGGGTCTGTTGTTATTTCCTTGTTACCATTTCTGATTGATGAAATTAAAGATTTTACTCTTTTTTTCCTGGTTAGGTTGGCCAAAGGTTTATCTATTTTATTGATCTTTTCAAAAAACCAACTTTTGGATTTATTGATCTGTTGTATAATTCTTTTGTTTTCAATTTCATTTAATTCTGCTCTGAGTTTGGTTATGTCTTTTCTTCTGCTGGGTTTGGGGTTGGAGTGTTCTTCCTTCTACAGTTGCTTGAGATGTCCCATTAAGTTATTAACTTCCTCTCTTTCCATTTTCTTGAGGAAGGCTTGCAGTGCTATAAATTTCCCTCTTAGGACTGCCTTTGCAGTATCCCAGAGGTTCTGGTAATTCGTGTCTTGATTGTTGTTTTGTTCCAAAAATTTGGTGATTTTCTTCTTAATGTCGTCTATAACCCATCTATCCTTCAGCATAAGGTTGTTTAGCTTCCATGTTTTTGTATGGGTATGCAGGTTCCTGTTGTTATTGAGTTCAATTTTTATTCCATGATGGTCTGAGAAGATGCAAGGAATAATTTCAATTTTTTTAAATTTGCTGAGGTTACATTTGTGGCCTAGGATGTGGTTGATTTTTGAGTATGTTCTGTGGGCTGATGAGAAGAATGTGTATTCAGTTTTGTTGGGATGAAATGTTCTGTAGATGTCTGTTACATCCAGATGTTGAATGGTTAAGTTTGAATCTAAAATTTATTTGCTTAGCTTCTTTTTGGAGGATCTATCCAGGACTGCTAAAGGGGTGTTAAAATCTCCAACTACTATGGAACTGGAGGAAATCAAGTTGCTCATGTCTGTTAGAGTTTCTCTTATAAATTGAGGTGCATTCTGGTTGGGTGCATAAATATTAATAATTATAATCTCATCATATTGAGTATTACCTTTAACAAATATGAAGTGTACATCCTCATCCTTTCTTATTTTGGTTGGTTTAAAGCCTATTGCATCTGTGAATAGGATTGCAACACCTGCTGTTTTCTGCTTTCCATTTGCCTGGAGTATAGATGACTATCCCTTCACCTTGAGTCTAAATTTGTCTTTTAATGTAAGATGTGATTCTTGTATGCAGCAGATATCTCCCTTGAGTTTTTGTATTCAGTCAGCCAACCTGTGCCTCTTTAGGGGACAATTTAAACCATTCACATTAATTGAGAATATTGATAAGCCTTTTGAGAATCCGGTGTACCTTTTTAATCCTTTTGCGACTGTGGAAGTTGGAATTTGATCAAAAGTTTCTGGTTGGGTTTTCTTTTGTGGTGGAGGATTACTCTGGTCTTTATGGAGGATAGGTCTGCGAATACCCTGGAGAACTGGTTTAGTTATGGCAAATTTCTTCAACATGTAAATGTCATTGAAGTATTTAATTTGTCTGTCATAAATGAAACTCAGTTTAGCTGGGTACAGGATCCTGAGTTGAAAGTTAGTTTGTTTTAGGAGATTAAAATTCAATGACCATCCTCTTCTAGCTTGAAAGGTTTCAGCAGAGAGATCTGCAGTTATTCTAATATTCTTGCCCTTGTAGGTGATGGTTTTCTTTTGTCTGGCTGCTTTCAGAATTTTCTCTTTTATATTAAGTTTAGTGAAATTGATTATGATGTGTCTGAGGGATGTCTTATTTGGGTTGAGTCCTGCTGGAGTTCTTAAACTGTCTGCTATCTTAATTTCAGAATCTCTTGGCATGTCTGGAAAGTTCTCCTTCATAATCTCATGGAGAAGAGACTCTGTGCCTTGTGAAGGCACTTCGTTGTTTTCGGGGATCCCTATAAGATGAATATTAGTTTTCTTAGAATTATCCCAGAGCTCTCTGAGGGAGTGATCTGTTTTTGCCCTCCATTTCTCTTCCTCTTTGAGAGTTTGGGAGCATTCAAAAGCTTTGTCTTCAATGTCAGAAATCCTTTCTTCTGCTTGCTCCATTCTGTTACTGAGGGGATTCTACTTGTTTCTCAGATCTTTGAGGGCTGCAACTTGCTTGTCTCAATGTGTCAAAATCTTTGGTCATTTGGTCTTTGAATTCATTGAATTCTTGAGGTATCTTTTAGGTTACCCCTTGGAATTCTAATTCGATCTTATTTGCTATCCAGATTCTGAATTCAATTTCTGACATCTCAGCTATTTGTTTGTGCATGGGACCTTGTGCTGTGTCTGCCCCATTGATCCTTGGGGGAGTTGATCTACTCTGATTATTCATATTGCCAGAGTTTTTCGGTTGATTTCACCTCATGATTGTTTTGCACCATTGCCTCTGCCGTCCTCAGAGTTGGGGAGGTGTCTCTCCAAGATTAGACCCCAGCGGGATCACTCTATTGTTGCTGGATCTTTGTAGGAAGTGACCCTGTGTAGTTCCTCTGGGGCTGCTCCAGCCAGGGAGTTCTGGTTGTGGAAGCAGCTCCGGAGTGTGACATGCCCGGATCCAACAACAGGGCGGGAGTTGGTGCTCATGGTTCTGGGAGTGCCTGGCACTCAGTGACTTTGGCACAGAGAGCCCCAGGCTCCAGCAGTCTCTGGCCAGGAGAAGGGCTCTGCGCAGAGGCAGGGAGAGCTCTGGAGGGTACGTGGCTACCAGAGTCCCTGGCCAGACAAGTGGGCCAGTGCTGAGGCAGGGAGGGTATAGGAGGGATGACACAGGGTTGTGTGGCTCCCACAGTTCCTGGTCAGGGCATGCAGAGGCCCAGTGGGCGTGGGTCGGGGGTTGCGGCACAGCTCTTTTGGAGGTCCGGGAAGCGCCAAGCCCAGGAGTTTGAGATTGCTGTGAGCTGTGACGCCATGGCACTCTGCCCAGGGCAACAGCCCGAGGCTCCAGTATATCAAAACCAGTCTCACTCTGCCCCTGAGGGTTGAGGCTGTAAGGCAGCTCAGTCCCCACCTTTAGGCTGCTCAGTCACTAGGTTACTAGCTCCTGCCTGATCCTTGCTCTGCAACCCTGAGGGCGGAGCTTGCCGGGACAGTTCTCTCACAATGGCTCCCTGCGGCCCATAGCTGAACACTATTAGCTCCATCCAGCTCAGCAGCTCAGTCTGGGGCCCTAGACATGCCCAAAGTTCTCCGCACTCTTGCTCAAGCTCTCCCCAAGGCAGTTCAACTGAGTGCCAAGTCCAAAAACACCGAAATAGTTCACAGGAAAGGCCTTTCTGGTTTGCAGTCTCACTGTTTCTCCCCAAGAAGTTCAACTGAGTGCCAAGTCCAAAAAACACTGAAATAGTTCACAGGTAAGGCCTTTCTGGTTTGCAGTCTCACTGCTGCTTGTACTTACGGCTGCTGGTGGGATTAGGTCAATCGAACACATGCAACCACTTCCCAGTTTTCCACTGTTTTTCTCCTCTTGGGGTCCAGAAGTCCCTTGCTGACTCCCTATATCCTCAAAGGGATGATTATAGGCAGATCCCACCAGCCAGAGATGCCTGGAGTCTTATCTCCCCAGACTCACTGTGCCCAGTTGCAGAGAAGCTGTTACTCTGCTGCCATGTTGCTCCACCTCCACCTCCAGCAATTTCATTCTTAGGTATAGTCATTAGAAAAAAATCTGCCACATATGCCCAATAACATGTGCTGGATGACATATATAACAGCCACAAAACTGGAAACACCTAGATGTTTATCAAAAGGAGATAAATACACTGGAATATATTCCTATTGTGGAATACTGTGAAACATTGAATAGTAACAGATAACACTCACATAGTGCTAAGTTTGTGTTTTTCCGATGACAACGCAGTTAATCCTCATAACAAATTATAAGGTAGTTTCCACGATATTCCTGTTTAGCAGTTGAAGAAATGGAGGCAGGGAAATGTTAAGTAATTTACCCAAGCTCTAGAGGAAGTGACACTGCCACGATTTGAACGCAGGCAGTGTGAGTTGAGTGTCTCTGTTCCTAACCCTTTCACTGTGCTGACTTTTGTATGTGCACACAATATCACCTATGCAAAATTTACAAACATATCACACAACATTCAACAATGTTTATGGATTTGTACATATGATGCAAAAGTCTGATGTTGATAACGTCTAGGAGAATGGTGGATGCAAGAAATCAGAGTAGTTGTTACTTCTGTGGGGGATGAAGGACAACAAGATCAGGAGGGTGGGAAATACATAGGACATGCAAGGTCTGTGCTCTGTACAGGGTGGCCATAAAGGTTGTGTGCAATTTAAAATGCTGCACACAAATATTTCCCAGGACAGAGGGCAGTGACACAACCATAGCTCTTTGCAACCTCCAATTCCCAGGTTCAGTGATCATCTCGGTTCAGTCTCCTTGAGTAGCTAGTACAGGTGCATACCATCGCACCTGCTATTATTTTCTTTTTAAAGGCAGGGTCTCACTATGTTGCCCAGGCTGGTTTGGAGCTCCTGGCCTCAAGCAATCCTTCTGCCTTGACCTTTCAAAGCACTGGGATTACAGGCCTGAGCCACTGTGCCCCCAACAAAGCCTGAACTTTTGACCCTTGGTTCAGTGTTTACTTCATTATGACATTGTACTTGACTGCTTTCTACCAAGATCAAGTTTAGCACTTCCTTGCTGTCTGTGGTCAGAGTGCATATTGAGTAAATTCAAGATAATACTTTCTAGAATTATAGTTCATGTCTGGCTCTTGATTTCCTGATTAATTTGAGGTGAAAGAATGCATTTTCACCAGTGCATCCTTTTGGGATTCTGAATATAGCAATTTACCACAAAATTACTCATTAGCCTGACAAAGTTGGCTCTTCAGAAGAGTTGATATCAGATTTCTTGTCAGATTGCCAATTTCCCCTCTTTCCAATTAAGTTCATCTTGTGTCATCTGTGCTGAGCTTCAGCCAGTTGGACTTGGTCCAAGGAGCTACTTGGGTTAGTTCTTCAGCGAACAGGGAGCTTGTATTCTGGGTTTGTCACAAAGATTCATGATGCCGAGGAACACAGGTGCCCTGGTGACACCATAGTCCATGGTGTTCCATGACCTCCCAAAGTGGCATTATTGCTTACTCTGCAGAAAGAATGACAGATGAGCTACCCAATGGCACTCCAGGGGTGAACAGTTGCTTACCATTATCAGGGGGTCGCTAGGACAGGAATATAATTTTTCCCACTCACTTTTAAATTTAATAAGTCACTTTCAGCTCCTTAGCTTACAAAAAATTACTGATAATAGATCTCTTCACAGATATTTCCATTGTTTCATTCACCTGTAATTTTGCAATGCCTAAAAAGCCCAAAATATATAAAATTACCAAAGAATCATACCATATTAATGTGAAATTTGCTTTGATTATATTCCTGTTATTTTTATGTCTGAACTAAATGGGCACTTGAAATTCACTGGTTAAAGAGGAACAAGACTCTCTGGTGTTGGAAAAATTAACCTTTTTTTTCCTGAATGGAAATAATATTTATTTCCTCTTTTAGAAATTCCTTATTTATATTTTGATATTAAAGCCTTTAGTATAGACTTCTTGATTTAACACCACTGACATAGTTTCATTTCTATTTTTTCTTCAAGAGAGGGCCTGTTCCCCAGGCTTCCATGCTAAACCACAAAGCCATGGGCTTCTTTGCAGCTTAGAGAAAGTGGTCAAAAGTAAATCACAAAAAGTGGAATTGGAATGTTCTTAACACAAAGAAATGATAAATGCTTGAGGTGATGGATACCCCAATTATCCTCATTTGACTAGTACACATTGTATGCCTGTATCAAAACATCACACGTACTCTGTAAATATATACAACTATTACAAAATCACAAAATATAACAATATATAATACAGATTAACCATATTCCAAGCACTTATTTGCAATCAAATATAGATAGTGGCAATGTTGATTGAGCATTTTCTCTCTGAGCCCAAATTATAAAATTCTCTCAAACATATCTAAGTAGTCGATTGGTGTTGTAAATAGACTTGTGGACAAAAGGCCATGAGGAGGTATCATTTATTTAAACTTTCAAAAAGTTATCACACAACAATGATGTTGATATTTTTAAAATTGTATATGAGATTGGGAACAGATATTACAAAATAAATGGTAAGGAGAAACAGTATAGAGTCTCTAGGTATTGACGCTAGTGACCATGGTCATATTTAACATCTTTAAAACATGATATTAAAAACCAATGGATGAGGTTTAGTATAGATAAATTCAATATTGCTAAATTCCACTGGAGTACACTTGAACTAAGAATCAATCAAATACAGCTGAGGTCTAGATAAGGAGTTTCGTAGCTTGTAATGCTCCCAGTGAGGAATTACAAAAACATCACAGAAAAGCTTGGTTTCATTAGAAAGGACTTTTAAGAACAACAATTTTCTTGCATTAGTAGAAAATCACTACTGATTTTACATAATTACATGCACTTCTGTTTCATGAACCCTGAATATATTTTATCAGAAGTTCTACGGAATGACTAAAAGGCTGACAGAGTAGCCACCTGTGAATAAATGGTGGTGGGGAGGGGACATGGGCCTCTAGCCCAGAAACATAAAGGAAATATGCTTAAAAAAACAAGTGCCACCAATAGAAACCACCAAGAAACTTAGATGATTATTATTATTTTTTTTTTTTGTAGAGACAGAGTCTCACTGTACCGCCCTCAGTAGAGTGCCGTGGCGTCACACGGCTCACAGCAACCTCTAACTCTTGGGCTTACGCGATTCTCTTGCCTCAGCCTCCCGAGCAGCTGGGACTACAGCGCCCGCCACAATGCCTGGCTATTTTTTTGGTGCAGTTTGGCCAGGGCTGGGTTTGAACCCGCCACCCTCGGCATATGGGGCCAGCACCCTACTCACTGAGCCACAGGTGCCGCCCAAGATGATTTATTAAGAGAATAGAAAGCCAACATTCACCAATTCACCACCTCCTCTGAGATTCCATCTATGAAGTTTCCTGGAAAGCTGAAAAATCCCAGACCTATCTTTGGTAACTAAGAGACAAAGAAGACCAAAGCTCACAGTACACAAAGACCTTAATGCTCATCTAGACCTAAACCCAAGTGTAGGATAAACAGAGTGATCCAGTTGCCCCTGAGTTAGCTTTGTTGTTTGGACTTTCCCTAGTGTTTGCTACAGTTCTAAGACAATACAATAGGTAGACAAGATGGTGCAAAAACTCCAAGAAGGCTGGAAACCCAATGATCGTGAGGACTGAGGACAGGTGCAATAACAAGGGAAACTTTCTAGGGTGGTCTCATTCAAACTTCCTTGATGATGACCCACAGTAAAAAATACATTTTGTTTTGTGAGCTGGAAAACACAGCTGTAACCTTTCCAAGAAGAAGAATACTTACTTTTATAATACGCAATGTGCTAGGGGACCTTCTATTTTCTCTTTTCTATCATATTTTAGTTCTTTTAAAACATGCTTGTTGCAACGACCATTAATGTTATGATTAATTAATGGGGCACTAACAGAAATTAAAAAAAAAAAAAACTCTTCCAGAGAACAGTTAAGTAGAATTGTCTAGAAGAGAAACAGAAGATGTGGAAAATCACATAATGGGGAAGGGATGGAAAATACAAAGTAGTAAATGTTCTGTAAGTTTCTTCACATGAAACATCAATGGTTTCTCACTTTGCTATCACTAGGAATGAAAATACCTTATTTAGAGTGGTTGTCTGTTATCTCATGAGACCATACAATGCTAATAAATTATCCTGCTCTGGGATATCTGGGCATCAACCTCACTTGCAGGGATTTCCCTTCTAGTTCTTTTCTAGGATTTTTTCCCCCAACACATTCAGAGAAATAGTGAGCCTTTTATTAGAGCACAGATGAATGGCAAGCATGTTTGGCAAGGTGCATCGAGCCTGAAGAATGTCTGAAATGAGTCCTTTACAATGAACAAACACTACAGGCTCCTCCTAAGGTTTACATCTTCCAATTGTGCACATGTTTCTAAAGGCTCTCTCCTACCCAAGAACTTTGCTCTTGAGCTTATCTCCCCCTTAACTCCCCCATGCATTGTCATTTTTCATTTCTCTATGGTATAGTCTCTGTCCATGTATCATTGCTCCAATCCTAAAAGAATATCTGACACTTTAACCTGTTTCTGTTTCCTGCTAACACCTTATTTCTTTGCTCTCCTATATAAAACTCTTTTTTTTTTTAATTGCTGGAGAATCATTGAGGGTACAATGAGTAGTGGCTAAGGGTGTCCACGTGAGCAGGAGGGCTTCAGGGCCTGTTTCCATGTTGAGGAAGCTGCTCGGGAAGGTTATTGCCAGTCCGGGTGGAGGTTGCCAGGTCGCAGACCCACTCCGCAGCTGGGGAAAAGCCAGGTGAACACCTTTGCTCCGGCTATGCCTCTCTAGAACCATTCACTTAAAAAACCTAGAATCACCCACAAGTGGAATTTCTTGGTTATAGTACTTTAGAGACAGCTATAACTGTGACTGGAGTCACATGGTTATAACTTTTGCTTCTCAGATTATGCATTAACTCTCTTTTTTATTTATTTATTATTATTATTTTTATTGTTCGGGATTCATTGAGGGTACAATAAGCCAGGTTACACTGATTGCAATTGTTAGGTAAAGTCCCTCTTGCAATCATGTCTTGCCCCCATAAAGTGTGACACACACCAAGGCCCCACCCCCCTCCCTCTGTCCCTTTTTCTGCTTTTCCCCCCCATAACCTTAATTGTCATTAATTGTCCTCATATCAAAATTGAGTACGTAGGATTCATGCTTCTCCATTCTTGTGATGCTTTACTAAGAATAATGTCTTCCACTTCCATCCAGGTTAATACGAAGGATGTAAAGTCTCCATTTTTTTTAATAGCTGAATAGTATTCCATGGTATACATATACCACAGAGAAATGCAAATCAAAACAACCCTGAGATATCATCTAACCCCAGTGAGAATGGCCCACATCACAAAATCTCAAAACTGCAGATGCTGGCATGGATGTGGAGAGAAGGGAACACTTTTACACTGCTGGTGAGACTGCAAACTAGTACAACCTTTCTGGAAGGAAGTATGGAGAAACCTCAAAGCGCTCAAGCTAGACCTCCCATTTGATCCTGCAATCCCATTACTGGGCATCTACCCAGAAGGAAAAAAATCCTTTTATCATAAGGACACTTGTACTAGACTGTTTATTGCAGCTCAATTTACAATCGCCAAAATGTGGAAACAGCCTAAATGCCCACCAACCCAGGAATGGATTCACTTTCTTATTTATTTATTTAGTTATGTACGATTACTAGAGATAACTAAAGATGTCAGGGACAAAAACCTCCTGCCTTCTTAATGAATGATCCTTGTTATGGATTAACCTCCCCCTTGCTGCTTTATCTTAGACCAGATATTAGAAAAACACATGACTATTACACTTACTGTAAAAAATGTTCCTTCTCGAAAAGGAGGAACAATATATATAATCAATCAAATCATTGGAAAAATGTAGTAATCCTGCTAAAAACTCCTGTGACTATAAAAATGAAACCTTAACTTCCGTACTTCAGAAGGTAGACTCCATTCCTTGAAGCTAGGGTTTCCCCCTGGGCTAGCCTCAAACTTTGCATTTGAATAAACTTTCCTTAAATTAGACTTTGACTCTTTCGGTTATTTTAGGTTGACACCTGAAACGGTAACGTTTGCAACGGTAAGGATGGCTGAGAGCAAATTAGAGACAAATCCCGATACACAGCTAGCTGAGTTAGGGCCGGTAAAAAGCAGCACATTGAGAGCTGTGGCTGGCAAAAAGATGCATATTGAGAGGTGGGGGCACCTCCCCGCGCGCGCTGCTCCGGCGGTCCGCCCCTCCGGAGCCCCAGAGCACGCCGGGAGTTGTAGTTCCCAACGCCCGTCTAAATCTGCGCACGCGCCCGGAGGCCCCTTCCCCCGCCCCTCTCCCGGATAAGGAAGCGGCCAGTACTGCCACGCGTTCTGCGGCCCGAGGGCGGGGCCTTCTGGGAGTTGTAGTCGCTGGGGGCGGGCGTCGTCGGTAAGGAGACGTAGCTTTCCGTGGGGTCCGCTACTGCAGTAGGTTCCCGGCGGGAGCTGCAGGGTCAGTCTGCCGTTCTCCTTGCCACCTCGCTGCCCTAGCGGCTGCGGAGGCGCGTTCTTTCTCCCCAGTCTCCTACCTCAGCGCTGGGTGCTCCTTGCTCCGCGGCTGATTTTCCCTAGTCCTCGCCCTCTCTGTCGGTCTCCAGAGACGGGTTTGGCGGGACTCGCCGTCCGGGAGAGAGAGGGCCGCGACCTGCTGCAGTCCGCCCTGCAGGGACCCTCCTCCTTCGGCCCCTCACACTGGTTTTCCTCTTCCGTGGTACCGGCCAAACTCACGCTCCTTCCACTCTTTTTTTTTTCCCCTCTGCAGGGATGGAAGCTTCCTGGCGCCAGGTGGCCGGTGGCCGAGGCCGAGCCCGAGCCCGAGGACGGGCCACTGCAGCCCCCTCCTCAGGAAATGGAGTCCATGTCCGCGGCGCCGGGGGAGGGCGAGAGAAGGGGTCGGTGGGCTCCCTTCATTCTGGCCCCAGCCCCGGAGGAGCCGCGGCCGCCGCGGCTGCAGGTAGCAGGCACAGCCCCGCGGGATCTGCGGCGCCGCAGACTTCGGCAGCCAGCGGTGAGAATGGCTCCCGTCCTCCGTCTCACCTGGATGCCCTCTAAGGCAGCTTCCCTCGCTCTCTCTTTCACTTCTTTTCTCCTCCTTCGGGAGTTTATTATGCGGCCCACTTCTCAGACATTTCAGGTAGCTGCTTTTTTCGTCATTTTAGGCCGATTTCCATCATACCTTTTTGATCTTAATTTTAGTTGGTACCCCCCTTGTCAGTTCTCTGCTCTGTACTCTTCCCTTCACTCTTCTTTGCCTCCCTGAGACCCTAAGTTGTAATTGTGGCCAGGTGGTCTGATGTAGTGTTGTCTGGTTAACACAATGTTTTAAATATGGTTTGGTTGTGAGAGTTTGTTTTTAAAATGTCAAAATATGGTTAACTTTTTGTTTTTAAATAAGATTCTTGGTATCTTTGTGCCTGGCAATAGTCAGCTGGGCTGAGAAGCAGAAATCCCATTTAGCTTGTGCTTGGGCAGTCTTATCTCACATTCTCTCTCCTACTTATGGGTCCAGTTGTCATTTGCTAGCTTTGCCTGCTTTTGTTTATTGATTTAGCTTGTCTATTTCTTGTAAGCACTTGAGCTTGAGGTACCTCCCTCCCCTGTGGTTCCTTTTTACAGATTTGAAGTGCTTTCATGGCCGGATCTGGTGTTGCCTTGTCGTTTTAGTGAATGGAGCCTGAGAGCCCTTACAATTGTGGATGAGGCCAAGGGGCTAGTCCTTGAAATCATTTTATTTATGTGTTTGCAATATATTTTTCCAAATGTAATTTTTTTGTTTTGGAGGGTAGTGAAATTGAGCTTCTGAGTGGTTTTCCTCTTAGGCTAATTTTAAACTCTCTTGCTGTTCAAGTTTTAAATCATATATCTTAAAGCCATTACTTTTTTTGCTAGTTTTCAGAGATTCCTAGGGAAGCATTGCATACATTTTCTTCCAGTTTTACATGAAATTAAAACTGGTTGATTAAACTAAACTGGCTGCAAGAGTAAAAGGAAAATGAAGTTTCATGAGAAAAATACAAGATAAAACATCAAGTATTAATACAGTACTTAAAATAAGAGAGCGTATCTTTGTAGTGGCTCATCAGTTTCAAGTATAAAGTGATTTTTAAGTCAGTAAATTTAAAATTTCAACATGGGCACTAATGAATTTGGACGAGTTCAGGTTTCTGGCTTCTTAACCTATGGTCGCTGTCCATTAGAGCTTATTGAAACTTGGTGCTTGAAGAAATTTCTGTAGTTTCCTGCTCTCAAGAAATTTAAAGTCTCTTCAGGAATGTGTTCTATGAAATAATCCATAATAATTCTGTTTTGCACGATTATTTAATCAAGTAGCAAAATGAGAAGTCCAGATAGTGGAAAAACTAATCCAAAACTATTTAACATTCTTTTTGGAATGAAGTTGTAAGAAGCATGTTTTCTATGTTAACATTTCATGTAGATTAATGTGAAATGTATTTTTTGTGACCAAAATGTCAAAAAATCCATGCTAATGGAAAAAGTTCTTCAACTTTCTAAGAAGCAGGTTGTAAATTTGTTTGGTACATGGTGAGAACTGTGTGCAACTCTTTGGGGGCTGGTCTGCAGTTCAGAAGAGGGGGTAGTTTGAAGTACCCACCGTCCCCAATTCTCATGCGCTCCCCACTGTGGACATGTTCTCCCACCTCTTAAAAATTGCTGTGTACAATGTTTACACATTTTCTCATTTTAATTTTTATGAATCTTAATTTTGAGGTTGAGTTTTTTGATACTTTTATTATATTTTCATAATTTTTTTGATTTGTTACTCACTCTGTTTCCGTAACACTTTGATGCATTACCAGACAACATACAAAAGTGAAAGTATTCTCTCTTTAGTTGTGTCAAGGAATTTGAAAATACTTTTTTTCATGGATTATAGTCAGATAGAATGCTATAACAGTTACTTTAATGTTTGTGCTTAAAAATGATATACTTCTACAGCATGCCTTGCATTTTGAAAGATTGTTTTGCGGATATGAAGCTTTTTCCTTTTTCTCTCTTTTAAACAGAGCTAATGTCTCAGAGGAAATTTGAAGAAATCAAGAAGGCTAATCAAGCTGCAGCCAAAAAACTTGTTGAAGAGCAGTTTAGCTCTTCATCCGAAGATGAAGGAGATGAAGATTTTGAAGGGAAACAGGGAAAAATAGTTGCTAACACATTTATAACATATACCACTCAGACAGGTACTGATCTTTTAAATTTTGACTTTTTTGACATCAGAGAAATAATATTCTTGACATTTTTTTGATAACCTCTTTATTCTACATGGAATAGTTTCTGTATGTTAAGAACAAGCTTTTTGTGTTATAGAGTTGAATTTTTGTATGTTTTGATGTTTGAGTTATATGTTGTGTAACGCTTTCCTTTCTTTAAAGCAATAGAACAATATTGGCTCTTTAACAGTCATGGGAGTCATTTTTACATAGAATGGTTGGAGGGGGTTGCCAGAGCTCCCTGGGAGATGAGCCAGGGAAGCTTTTCCTGGTTGTGATTTGATTGGACTAGAGAACTTTTTTATACCCCCTTCAAATTAGTCTTCATTGTTTTCTCTTTTACGTCATGTCAGATGTGTCTTAAGGTCTATTTCATTTCTTGATTCTATTTCCTTATTTTATATCTTATTCATAATATGCAATTTTTATTATTTTTGAGACAGAGTCTCACTCTGTCACCCTGGGTAGGGTGCTGTGGCGTCGTTATACCTCACAGCAACCTCAAACTCTTGGGCTTAAGTGATCCTCCGGTCACCATCTCTTGAGTAGCTGGGACTACAGGCACCCACCACAATGCCCAGCTAGTTTTTTTTATTTTCACTAGAAATGGGGTCTCCCTCTTACCCAGGCTGGTCTCGAACTCCTGAGCACAGTGATCTATCTGCCTTGGCCTCCCAGAGTGCTAGGATTATAAATATGAGCCACTGCACCAGGCCTTCATACATATTTTAAAGTTAAATCTCCTCAGGTTTGTCATGTGTACATTCACATTATCTATTGTTTATATCTGGGTTGCTCTTAAAGCTATATTTATTTACGTGAGAGTGGGCCAAAGTAATGTTACTGTGTGTGTACCACTCAGTATATTATTAAGTGTAAAAACAGATTATTTTAAATATGCCTAAGCTTTCCGCATTTTATTCTTTAAAATCATTATTAGAAATATTCTTGCCTGTAATACATACATATTTGTAGATATGTTACATTGCCAGGTGTCCAACCTTTTTTTTCCCATCTGCTGCACATTGGAAGAATAAACACAGTAAATACACAAACACCAGCAAAAGCTAATTAGCAAAAAAAAAGGTCCGTGCATACTTTTCAGGATATCCCACACTACAGATAAGCAAAAAAAGTCCTCACAAAATCAGCATGCGGCCACAGGCTGCAGGTTGGACACACCTGTTTTTTTATTTATATATTTTTGTATTAGTAATTGTTTTTTCTATAGGAAAGCAAAAAAATTCTGGGGTGGATTAGATTGCCACTCTTATACCTCTTATTTGTGGGGAAAAAAACACACCATGCAGTGGGTAAGTACATTGACTCTTGAGCCAGACTGTCAAGATGTGGATCTTCGCTCCGCTACTTGGTCAGATGATGCTTTGCACATTATTTAGCATCTCAGAGGCTCAATGAGTCAACACATAGTACCCATAAGATAGTATATGCTGTATATCTGTTTGCTGAAATGTTTAATATATTTTGTGGCTTGATAATAAGATATTTTCTACCATAGCTGCTTCTCCCTTGTCTTTCAAAAAAAAATGTGTCTGTCTTATTATACTTTCCCTTGATCACAAGGTGCTACGTCATAAAACCACATCAGCTCTTCTCCTCCTCCATGCTGTTGTGTTCCTTAATTGTTATACTGGCTGTCCCTAAAGTCACCATACATAGGGAAAATGAGAAATTGCAGCTAAATGTACCTTTATTCACCAAACATTCTTAACAAAAATTTTACAAAGAGGTGGCCAACATGTGTAGAAAATATTTTGTAAATATTTTGTTAAATTTAGTTAATGGATATTTAGTAAATAAAGGTACATTTAGCTGCAATGTCCCATTTTCCCTATGTATGATGACTTTAGGGGCAAATTCAAGGACACCCTTTTGGTGCATTCTTGAGGAGTATAAGGCCAGTAAGGCCAGGATTCAGGATTGTTAGTACCACCGCGTCAGATGCACAGTCAAGTTTGAGCGTGAGTTAGAATGAAGGCATTGCAAGAGCACGCTGCCAGATCTTACGAGAGGCTCGTGGATTAGTAGTTTCCCTTTCCTTCCCCCCACAACTTTGGTGATTCGGTGATCCCAAATAATGGGATCATGAAGATAGGTACACATTATCAAGTAGGTTTCTAAAGGGAATTTAGATGAGGGAAGCTAGGGAATTAAGCTGCTTAATAGCTGCTAGGGAATTAAGATTAGGAAGTTTGGTAAGAAGTCCACTCAGCCAGGTAAAGGGTTATAAAAAGTAACTTAAAGGTGAGAGTGTTTCTTGCTTCTAGACTTTCGACAACATAAACTTAAATTTCCTGTGCTAAGAGGAGTGCACTTGAACCATTCTAGATGGAGGCAGATTTTATTTTTAAATAGGAAATACTATAATGTAACTCAATCTAGTGTTTAGAAAACATTTGTCATTTGTTTTGTTTTTAATCTGGTTTTGATCTTAAAGTGTTAAACATTAATTAGGCTGTTTTGTGTCAGATCCATTACTATTTTGATTCTCATTCCTTTATGTTCTGCACTTCACCTATAGCAAAGTGAGGAAGTCTGGTCACTTGATTTAAGAGCAATAAATGCCAGAGTAATGGGATGGTTCCCATTTCACTTTGATACATCGAACACCAGGACTTTATGAATGGAGTTAATTTTTACTTAAACACAGACTTGTGTTTTTGTGATTGTTCTCTCAGACTTCCAACTTGTATACCAACTTCCTGATGAGTATCTCTATCTTTCTGGCCCAGGACATATCAAGCATGTGTTGAAAGACAACTTATTTATTCTCTTGTTTTCTTTATCTCAGTAGTGCTGTAATTTTCCCAGTCCCCCATCCAAGCCAGAAATCAGGGGGCAGGGATGGTACAGACTTGGTGTGAGTGTTGTCATTTACTACTGCTGCTCTCTGCCTGTGCCAGACAGCACATCAGCAACAGCTCTCTTTCCTTCCAAATCGTGACATGAACATCAGCTTTTAAAAGTGGCACATCTAGTTGTCACCAGGCCCTCCTAAGTTTTACTTCCTTAATTTCTTGAATCTACTTTTCCTCTCTCTTCATGCTATCATTGCCTAGTTCAAGCCTTTATAGCTGTTTAATATGTGGATTCAATCCACATAATGATCGTGAGGTAGGTAATGGCTATTACTAATTTTCCTTTGAGGAAACTGAGTTATATTAGGTAACCTGCTCAAGGTCGTTCTTTGCTTTATCTGCTATAACTGATACTTATCTGGCACTTCCTGCTGCCAGCCTTGGCCTCTGCATACTCTTTTTCTTCAGTTGCCAGAGTGATGTTTTTAAAATGCATGACTTCAGATGCCACGCTATCTACTCTGACATGCCGGGCAATACACTTTATTGCTGAAGCCAGACTTTAATATAAGTTTCAAAGAAATCTAACATAAATTTTATAAGGTTAGATTTTATTTTTGTAAAAGCCTATTCTGTCTTGCTCTTAAATTTCATTTTCTATGGGCTTGCTGTTAAAATAGATGAAATTTAAAATGTTACATGCTTGTTAAAGCCAGCTGTTGACAATAATGGTTATAAGTTTTGCTTTTAAGAATATTTTGAAAACTTCAATGTTTATTTGAAATAAAGCAATTGTACTTAACAATTTTATAATAATTCTTAGTTATGAGAGCACTTTTACACATCTTTTGTTTAATTTACTGAATTACATTTATGATGGTAAGGCAAGCTTTCATAAGTGCTGTGTTTACTTGGATGATTTTAGATTAGATATTAAACAGTTTTACAAATGTCTTATTTATGTATTTCTTCTTTTTGGCAACTTAGATTTTGTTTTGAACTGAGTTACTGCTATAGAAAGTTCTGAACTTAGGTAATTTATCTGCTTTTCTTGGCGGCTTAGTTAACCTCTGTGGAGCAATCTTTATTGTACTAAAAGGCATACAGGCTTGTTTCTCTCATACCAAAAGTGACTCAGATCACTCTGCTTTTGGTATCACTTGTGCCCTCGGGTACTTGTTCTGTCTTTAATTTTGCTGTTACTTGTTATTTCTTGGACCTTCTTGCAGGTCCTCACTGCAGCATAGCATGGAAGTTAAGAGGGCTCGCTTTGTAAACAAACTGAAGTTACTTAATTGTTCTGTGCCTCAGTTTTCTCATCTGTGAAATGAAGATATAGTTCATTTAATCCTAGCGAAATATTAATAGTCCAGTGTCCAGCAAGTAAATTCTCAATAGTTATTTTAAAAACTGTCTAGTAATTTTTTACAAAAGCTTATGCCACCTTTAAGTAGCAGGGAATTTAATTAAATGTAGTTCTTGTGTGGTTCTTTAATGAACTCAAGGTCTTTTCATTCAGTAAGTTTTTATTAAGAATACTACATCTGCTAAGTGCTAAACACACAAACACACCCATGCTTACCCTGGTCCTTAGCTAACTGGCGGTACATCAGTTTTGACTTTTCCATCCCTTTCACACGTTTTGGTGTGTTTTCCCTTGTTATTTTATATCTTGCTGCTCTAGTTTGAGGCTCTGCCCCCTCCCCCCGCCAAATTTATTAAGGACTGTAACAGCAAAACAGACATGTGCAGAGAGAGAGCTTTTGCATCAAATACATAAGGTTTAATGCACGAACTTTGTGAGCTTGTGGTGGCTCATTAGTTCACATTTTTCATTTACAGTTTGAGCAATGGAAATCGCTAGATGTATCTCATATAATGTGGTGCTCTTAGTGAGTTTGTGTCATTTTCAGGTATTGTATAACATGAGATTTTCAATTTTTAAATTTCAAGATGGAGATACACGTGAGCTGGAGCGAACAAAGCAGTATGTGAATGAAGCTTTTCAAGCAGGGGCCATGACGTGCTTAATTTGCATTGCTTCAGTGAAGAGAAACCAAGCAGTAAGTTTTTCTCCTCATCTATTTTAATGTATTTCCCCCAAATATCTTATTTTGCACTTATAATTCTTAACCAGTGGTTATTATTTTTGCTTATTTTTGTTAAAAAATGCTTCATTTGAGAATTTTTTATATGAATTGATCTTCCTGGTATAAATCTATAATTTAAAAATTTTACCTCTAAATGAGCATCTGATATATTTAGCACTACTAATATAACTGAAGTGAGTATCTTCAGTTTTAATGCACATGTCAGTTTGATAAAGCCCTTCTAGTACAGTATTTTAGAGATTCCCACAAATATGAAATGTAAAAATGTACTATATTTCATTACTTTCAGTGTATTTATAAAAAGATAGATATGGGGTGGGACCTGTGGCTCTCAAAGGAGTAGGGCGCCAGCCCCGTATGCCAGAGGTGATGGGTTCAAACCCAGCCCCGGGCAAAAACTGCAAAGAAAAAGAAAAAAGGTATGGTCTCTGCCTTCAAGGAAGTGAAACTTGACAGGGACACTTAAGGTTTATTAGTCAATTTCTCCTGTGTTGAAGTCATCATGGGAAGTGGCTGGGGTCACTGGGAAGAGAGATTCGGGTATAACTCATGTTCAGAGGAGCAATGACCCAGTGGGAAAGATATCTATAGAAGCAATAAAGAGAAGTGATGACTAAATATGATAGACTCAACATTTAGACCTCAGAATCCACTGCTGTTTTAGCAGCATTGCTAGAGAAAGAAAATCAGGCCACATGAAATGAGTTGGTCATGTAAAGTGAATCTGAAGGTTAATATGCTCAGGTTGGTGGGTGAGTGTAGCAAATGGAGACACCTTTGGTTGGCTATGTCTTGTGGCCTACTCTGATTTCAACCGCAGCGAACTAAGTTTCTCTGCATGTGGATATAATTCCACCATAAGTATTTGCCATGTTTGGTTTTTCCTGCCTTAAAGTTTTCTTCTTGGGAAATGATTGAGCGAGAACAGAACCACCAGAGATTTAATGCCCCTTGGGGCAGCATTTTACCATGGGAAAGTGGTGGACAAATGCCTCAGCTTCCTGTCCATTAGGGAGTGGAGCTGAGGTGGTCCAAGTCATGTTTAACATGGTCTCTCAGAGGGAATCCCCTACTGGATGGCTCTTCTGTGACCCTCAGTGGTAATCAACCGAACAATGTGTCATTGATTGACATTTCCTCTTGCCTGTCTTATCCTCTCACTTTTGCATCCAAGTTCTTATCTGAGGTATTGCTTTTGGGGTCACCCAAACTAAGAAATTGACTTTTTTATTTTTTGTGCCATTGCTAACTTATGCAATATGCAATATTTTATCAAACAGTTGTAAAATTTTAGGAGAAAAGAACTGATTTTTATTAATTATATCAGAGTATTAGAGATTTTAAAAATTAACTTAGATATTAAAATAAATAAAAAATTAATTTCTTAAAATTTTAAATTATACTAGAACCTTTATAGTTGACCATCTCCCTTCCTTGACCTCCTTAAGTTGACCTAATATTCATAGACCAGACATGTACCACATGTACACGTCAGACTGGAGGCCTAGAACCCTTATGTTGAGCACCTCTGTATTTGACCATTTTGTTACAATCCTGAGTGGTCAACTTACAGAGGTAATACTGTATAAAAAAGTTGGACACCTTACAGAATATTAGAAGTAGTTATTTTAGCTGAATGAATCTTTGTGATTAATATTTTTCTTTAAAGTGTTTTACACTTACATACATTTTTATAAATAACATTTCTCCTATTTAATGCTGGAAGGAAAGATTTTTTTTCCCTTTAATCCTTAGGTAGCTGTTGAAACTAATTTAGTGTGATGCTTATTTTAAAGTATTATGGAATTAACAAAGACAAATCATTGCATACATATTAATTTCTGATACCTTTGTCATAGGTTTGGAGCTGTTCAGGATGTTTCTGTATATTTCATATGCCCTGTATCCAGAAGTGGGCTAAAGATAGCCAGTTTCTTGTATCTTCTCCTTTGACAGATGATGATTTTGGAAAGAGAGATTATCCCTGGCCTTGGTAACTTTTCTAATTAGTTGGATTATTAAATTGTAGAATAAATGAAAATTGTAGATTATAAATTGTTTTACTGGTTTCAATCTCCATGTTGGGCTTTCATTTAGTCCTTTGATTTGTGATGCCATGGAACCTTGATAATGGCTTTTTTCTCCCCAGTTTTTATAACTAGTTCTTTTTAATAACTATTAAATAATAAATCGGTCAGATTTTATTTTTTTCCTGTGCAAAACAGTTCCCTAATTATCCCTATAAATGACTTTTCTGTAGAACTGAGAATCATTCATAATCCTGGAACTTCTCACTAAGGATTGCCATCAGTGTACATGAGCATTACATTGGACAAGACTGTCATCTAACATATTTTGATCATAGGCTTCTTAGTTTTATTCTCAAAATCTCAAAACTGCAGGTGTATGCATTAATTTTTCTACACGTATTTTATTTGTTTTTTATTGATGATTATTTGATCTTGAACTTCTATTATATTTCTAGAAAGAGTTGGGAGGTGGAAATTCTATATCTCTGCTAAATAAAGACGATAAGAAATTTATCCATACTCCCATCCCAGATAGATAGATTTACTGTCAAGGTGATGAAACATAACCTTCAGGGTCTCTTGTGTGTTCACATTTTATAACTTCCGTAACTAATTTTACGTTTATAATTGTGTGTTTTTTCTTAACAGAGGCCTTCCAAATTGTGTAAGATTCAGGTCTTATAAAATCTGGATCCATATCCAGCCTCCTTTTATTACTATAAATACTGATAACATTTAGAAAATTGTGGTGGTGTAGTTTTAAAAACGTTTTATATATAGTAGCTACTTTGTAAAAATAATTCTTGACGATGTGTGAGAGATTTAATTCCCCAGTTACCAATCAGAATATTTGAAGTTAGTTGAAGAGAAATAATACATTCAGGCTCTTCTTCCTCTAATTTAAGCGCTGGAGCCAGGATTTGAACCCTAAGATTTCTGATTTCCAAATTCAGTGTTTTTTACGTTTTTTCAACTGAGTTCTTTCTCATGATCCTGCTTTTGGATGTGTTATTTGTTTTCTCTTTATTGAATTCACACTTCTTTCAAACAGTTTTAAATTTCCAAGTCTATATAGTTTTGCTGCTATATACTTGTTATTTGTAGTGGAGGGATTCTAGTATTTAAAAGGTATAGAATTAACCAGCTATTCCGACTTGTTAGTTGTAGAGATTTTAACACATCCTTTTTCTCATCTTGCCCTTCTCACTTCTATTTTAAGTAATTATTTTGCCATGGGGATGGAAAGTACCAGTTAAAAGAATAACGAGCTGGGTGGCGCCTGTGGCTCAGTGAGTAGGGCGTCAGACCCGTAATACTGAAAGTGGTGGGTTCAAACCCAGCCCCGCCAAACCGCAACAACAACAAAAAATAGCTGGGCATTGTGGCGGGCACCTGTAGTCCCAGCTTCTTGGGAGGCTGACGCAAGAGAATCGTCTAAGCCCAAGAGCTGGAGGTTGCTGTGAGCTGTTACGCCATGGCAATATCGACGGTGATAAAGTGAGAGACTCTGTCTCTTAAAAAAAAAAAAAAAAAAGAATAACGAACTGTTACTTTTCTCCTAAATCTAAAAGGAACAAATATTCAACCAGCTGTGCAGTATCTTTGCATTCCATAGTTTATATTTTTTTAAAAAGAAAATAAATGACGTTTGGGGTTCCTTCTTATTGGGATGGAGCTAGAACTTGATGAAAATGTTAATTGTTTTAAATTAGTTATTTTATGAAAGTAAAAATTTTTAAATGCGTATTTCTACTAAAATGTTGCTTATGAACAAGACCTTGTTGGCATCTCTTCATTTTAAATAAAACTCATGCATTTGCACATATTGCCCTCTCTGGGAAAGTTCAGTGGGTGCTGATGGGCAGTGTCAAGGTGTCGTGAGTTGCCTATTAGCCATTCATATCTAAGCTAATTAAAAATACTTGTCCCACTCAACACTAAGTTAGAGAAACGGTAGACATTTTTCCTTTAGTAAAGGAAAATTTAACTCTTCCAACAAAATGCCAATTATTTATTTCAGATGAGATGTATTTTGTTTTTGCCTTTTAATTACAAAAACAAATAATCTTTTGGTTATTTGGAATATTTATGTGTTATTTGGAAACAACATGTTCTTGTGACAATGAAAATACAGAAGGTATTAAAAAATGTATACACATTTTAAGAAAGAAACTATTAAAATTATAATCCTCAGTACTTATCAGTAACAGAAGATGAATACAAGTCACGTTTGGGCACCCCTTGTAGTTGCAGAAGTCAAATGTGTCTTGAGTATTATAGTTTTAATACAGTTTTTTTTTTTAAATTTAAAATGTGTATACCACTTTTTGGGACTCTCTGTGTACTGTGTATGCTTTAAAAGGAATTCAGGGGATGACATGAAAGTGTTTTCTAGCATAGTGAGCTCCTTTATGAGGAGGTGGGGTTAGAGCATCTTCTGAGAATGAAATGACGTATGATGATGTACAAGTAAATTTTTGGTAGAGTGGAAGGTTAGCACTTCGACTATCAAAACTTACTCATTTTAAGTTGTACGTTAAAACTCTTTCTGCTTTAGCAGAGAATATGAAACAGTATTTGAACTTTTATTTAGGCATATTTCAATTGTATCTATTTTGTATTAGATGCTGAAAATTATGAAATTATTTCCTTTCAAGTTTTCTTTAATTCTGGATTTTAGTCATGTTTCTTGTTGTGTTGTCTACCTGTAACCTGACTTCTCTCTTCTGTTGGAGGTTGCTAATTTATTTATTTTTAAACCATATAGCCAAACTTTAAAAGACATTGAACTTTATAAAAATCAGGACAAATACCTCAAGAATAAATTTCAAGTGGCTAGTGGAAAGCTCATGTTGCCTTCTTTTTATAGCTGTATTCTAGATATGTGTTGCAATTAGTCGTATGTAGCTATTTAAATTTTTGAAAATTATAAAAAATTCTTTCATAGTGTGAGCATTAACCAACCACATTTCAGGCGCTGACTAGCCTTAGTGGCTAATGGCTACTGTATTGGACAGTACAGGTACAAAACAATTCCATCATCTCAGGATTGTACATAGTTGTTCTAGTTGGTTGAAGTAGGTTTTAATAAGGTAATTCTTTTTTACTCATGTAAAGATCCAGCAGAAAATTCCTTCACATGAAGCTACTTGAATAGAATATGCTGTTACTAAGTGTATTTATATTCTTGGCTCTTGTTTTGCTTTTAAAGGTGAAATTAACTTTAATAATTTTATTCTTCCTTATAGTCCGAAATGTAGGTTTGAATACAAACGGTCTGAAACACCTAGTAGGTACTATTGCTACTGTGGGAAGGTAGAAGACCCACCTTTGGATCCGTGGCTCGTGCCTCATTCATGTGGCCAAGTGTGTGAGAGAGAGTTTAAACCTCCTTGTGGCCATAAGTGTTTACTTCTCTGTCATCCAGGTGAGTTCTGTTGTATATTACATTTTTAATTGTTTGGGATGGGTTATTTCTTCGTTTGTTAAGGCAAAAAAACCAACCAACCAAACAAACAAAAAAACTGTGAAAGTTGTATTTAGAAGTTAAGTTTGTTATGAAAAAATATTGAAAAGGGATTGCCTTTTAAAGTATCACTAAAAAAGGCTCTGGAAATTACTGAGAGGTATAGAAATTGAAAGTTTCAGTTTTTGACTTCAAATTTTTTTTTCCCTTTCATTGGATTCTAGGGCCCTGCCCTCCTTGTCCAAAGACGGTCACAACTACCTGTTACTGTAAGAAAGCAAAACCTATCCCTCGTAGGTGCAGTGCCAAGGAATGGTCCTGCCAGCTGCCATGTGGACGGAAGTTGCTTTGTGGACAACATAAGTGTGAAAATCCTTGTCATGCAGGTAAAAGCCTTAGCTGTTAGATGTTCTGATTTTCTAAGTAAAAGTCAAAGCAATCTCTATTGCTTTTATAATGTTTCTGCGCTAATTGATCATTCTGGTTTTAGGAAGTTGTCAGCCCTGTCCAAGAGTTAGTAGACAAAAGTGTGTCTGTGGCAAAAAAGTAGCTGAAAGAAGCTGTTCAAGTCCCCTGTGGCACTGTGATCAAGTAGGTAGATGTGCATTTGGGGGTTGCGTATAAAAGAGCATGCAAGGTGTGAACACCTGTAAAGCAGAAATGCTAATTAGGTTTCATTAGCTAGAAGGTGAGGAAGAATAGCAATTCACATGAATTATATCATGTTTTAGGAAACTACTTTTTAATATAATTACATTTAATTATTGAAGGAAGTTTTCTTTTTTATTTTTTCTTTTGAGACAGAGTCTCACTTTGTCACCCTTGGTAGAATGCTGTGGCGTCACAGCTCACAGCAATCTCCAAATCTTGGGCTTAAGCGATTCTTTCGCCTTAGCCTCCCAGGTAGCTGGGACTACAGGTGCCCGCCACAATGCCTGGCTATATTTTGTTGCAATTCTCATTGCTGTTTTAGCTGGCTGGGGCCAGGTTCCAACCTGCCATCCTCGGTATATGGGGCCTGCGCCCTACTCACTGAAGCACAGGTGCTGCCCTGAAGGAAGTTTTTTTTTCAAAGTAATGGCTATTGAATTTTGAATTCAGAACATTTGTGCCTTTTCTCACCAGCACTTTTCCTTTTCCTCTTTTTTATTCTCTTTCAACCAATACTCCCATTTTGAGTTAGGCCAATTGAGTAAGTAAGATTGATTTTTCATTAGGTTGCTTGTCCTAGAACTGGTATGGTTATAATGCTAATTGGAAATCTTTTGTGGATGGCCACATGAAACTCTGTGTAATTTTTTTCTTGTATTATATTTTTTAAAATACACTCTGGTGCATAGGAATTCTGTGTGTGTACATACATATGCATGTGTGTGTGTACATGTGTGTATATCTGCATATGCATGTACATACGTATGACACCTACGTAAGATAGAGTGTAATCCGAGGGACATAAGTTTATTTGTGAATGAGAAATGAATGTCTTGTATAAAGTCTTTTTTGTTGACTTTTAAATCCTTCACTAATACTTGCTGCATTTATTTTAGGTATGTGGGAGAACTCTGCCCTGTGGTAATCATACATGTGAGCAAGTTTGCCATGTTGGTGCTTGTGGAGAATGTCCTCGATCTGGGAAAAGGTTCTGTCCATGTCAGAAATCAAGTAAGAATTTTTTTTTTTTCTTTTTTTGAGACAGAGTCTTAAGCTGTCCCTGTGGGTAGAGCGCTGTGGCATCATAGTTCACAGCAACCTTCAACTCTTGGGGCTTTAAAGATTCTCTTGCCTCAGCCTCCCAAGTAGCTGGGACTATAGGTGCTCGCCACAATGCCTGGCTATTTTTTGGTTGTAGTTGTTGTTGTTTGGCAGGCCTGGGCTGGATTTAAACCCACCAGCTCTAGTGTATGTTGCTGGCGCCCTAGCCACTTAAGTTATGGGCACCGAGCCAAGAATGTTTTTTGTTTTTTTCCCCAAAGAAATGAGCTATTAAGCTGTGAAAGAAGGCATCCTCCAGGGAATTTAAATGTGTTTTATTAAATGAAAGAAGCCAGTCTGAAAAGGCTGCATACTGTATATAGAACTTCAACTATAGACATTCTGGAAAAGTCAGAACTGTGGAGATAGTAAAAAGATCAGTGTTTTCCTGGGGTTTGGGGAGAGGGACAACTGAATAGGCAAAACATGGAAGATTTTTTAGGGCAGTGGAACTCCACCGTGTGGCACTATGATATGGACATGTTATTTCGCACTTGTCCAAACCCATAAAATGTACGATACCAAGAGTGCACCCTAATATAAACTATAGTGTTTGGCTGACTATGATGTGTCAGTATAAGTTCATCATTTGTAACAAATGTACCACTCTGATGGGTGTTACTGATAAGGAGGGCGGCTGTTGTGTTAATAGGTTATGGGTGAATTTATTTTTGGCTGCTTTTAGATAAAGGCATAGTAGGATTGCAGTTTAAGTTGCTTCCTTGAGTCTCCACAAATACCTGCATCGTATGTATAAGATTATTTCTAATAGTTGCCACAATGTACTTATATTAAATCTGCGTTTTAAGGTATTTTAAACTCTACATCTTTATTTTCTTACTGTGAGGTGGTTAAGAGCAGATTTTTGAGTAAGACTGTGTGTTAGGAAAATTCTTCATAAAGGTTTACGTAGTCTTACTCATTTCTTTAGATGACTATTTCACAGCCCATGAAGATGTGTGTGTCGAGGATGGTAACTTGTCATGTCTTAAATTTCTTTTTCTCTTTTGTAATTACAAATTTCTTTTGTAATTTTTTTGAGACAGAGTCTTGTTTTGTCAGATTTCTTTTTCTCTTTTGTAATTACAAATTTCTTTTGTAATTTTTTTGAGACAGAGTCTTGTTTTGTCACCCAGGTTGGAGTTTAGTGGCACAGTCACAGCTTACGGCAACCTGGGGTCAGGAGATCCTTCTGCCTCAGCCTCCTATGTATCTGGAACTATAGACACACGCCCCCAGGCCTGGCTAACTTTTCCGGTTTTTATAGAGACAGAGGCCTCACTATGGTGCACAGGCTGGTTTTAAACTCCTGGCTTCAGGTGATCCTGCTGCTTCAGCCTCCCAAACTGCTGGGATCATAGGCATGCATCCCATGCTTTTCTTTTTTTTTTTTTTTATTTTTTTTATTTTTGGCCAGGGCTGGGCTTGAACCCGCCACCTCCGGCATATGGGACCAGCACCCTACCCGTTGAGCCACAGGCGCCACCCGCATCCCGTGCTTTTCTTTTTGAAAGGCATAATAAACTTCCAGATGTTAGGGGTTATTTTCATTAAAGTTAATTTTTTCTAATTGTCTTGATGCAAAAATTTATTGTCTGAAAGGCTTTAGGGAGTCTAAAGAACATGGTATTTTGGTAGTGCTTAATATTGTATCCTGTTATTAACCATGACCTTTTGTATGTTTTTAGGGTTTTCTTTGCCTTGTACAGAAGATGTACCAACTTGTGGGGACAGTTGTGACAAAGTACTTGAATGCGGAATCCATAGATGTTCACAGCGTTGTCACCGAGGTCCTTGTGAAACATGTAGACAAGTTAGTTATCTTCTGTAATAGTTACTTTTATGCTACCTATCATATCAAATGAGATTATGCTGTGATTTTTTCTCTTACTTTCATATATGTCTACAGCTCTATCTGTATGAGTTTAGTGACCATATTTATGGTAAGAAGCAAAATACAGGCATACGATGTTGCTTCATTGTACTTTATAGATACTGCTTTTTTTTTTTTTTTTTTTAACTGAAAGTTTGTGGCAACCCTGCGTCAAGGAAGCCTTTCAGTGCCATTTTTCCAAGAGCATGTGCTCACTTCTTCTTTGTCACATTTTGGTAAATCTCGCAATATTTCAGACTTTTAAATTATTATTATACCTTTTATGGTAGTTTGTGATCAGTAATCTGGAGGTTATCATTGTAATGTTTTGGGATGCCATAAACCATATAAGACAGTGAAGTTAATCCATAAATGTTTTTGTGCTGACTGCTCCACAGACCAGCCCCCGTCCTATCTCTCTCCTTGTCCTCGGGCCTGCCTATTCCTTGAGACACAGCAATATTAAAATTAGGCCAGTTGATAACCCCATATCACCCTCTTAAGCATTCAGGTGAAAGAGAGAGTCACACATCCCACTTTAAATCAAAAGCTAGAAATGAGTGAGACCCCACCTCCACTAAAAATAGAAAAACTAGCCAGGTGTTGTTGGGCACCTATAGTCCCAGCTACTTGAGAGGCTGAGGCAGGAGGTTCTCTTGAGCCCAGGTTTGAGATTGCTGTGAGCTGCAGTGCCACCATGGCACTCTACATAGTACCCAGTATGACAGAGTGAGACTCTTGTCACCCAAAAAAAAAAAAAAAAGTTAGAAATGATTAAGCTTAATGAGGAAGGCATGTCAAAGGCTGAGATATAAGACAAAAGCTAAGCCTCTTGCACTAAATGGCAAAGTTGAAGTTGAATACAAATGAAAAATTTTTGAAGGAAATTAAAAATGCTGTTGCAGCAAACACAGGAATGATAAGAAAGCAAAACAGTCTTACTGCTCATGAAACAAGATTGTTTGAATGGTCTGGATGAAATATCAAAGCAGCCCCAGCATCCCCTTAAGCCAAAGCCTAATCCAGAGCAAGACTCTCACTCTCTTCAATTCTGTGAAGCCTGAGAAAGGTTAGGGAGCTACAGAAGAAAAGTTTGAAGCCAAAGGTTCAAACTTAGGGAAAGAAAATGTCTCGATAATAGAAGTGTAAGGTGAAGCAGCAGGTGCTGATGTAGAAATTGCAGCAAGTTATCCAGAAGGTCTAGCTAAGGTAATGGGTGAAAGTAGCTACATTAAATAACAGACTTTCAACATAGACAAAACAGCCTTTCTTTTTATTTTTGTTTATCTATTTTTTTTTTATTATTAAATCATAGCCGTGTACATTAACGCGATCATGGGGCACCATACACTGGTTTTATAGATCGTCTGAAACATTTTCATCACACGGGTTAACATAGCCTTCCTAGCATTTTCTTAGTTATTATGTTAAGACATTCATATTCTACATTTACTAAGTTTCACATGTACCCTTGCAAGATGAACCGTAGGTGTAATCCCACCAATCACCCTCCCTCCGCCCATCCTCCTCCCTCCCTTCCCTCCCTCTCCCCCTTCCCCATATTCTTAGGTTATAACTGGGTTATAGCTTTCATATGAAAGCCATAAATTAGTTTCATAGTAGGGCTGAGTACATTGGATACTTTTCCTTCCATTCTTGAAATACTTTACTAAGAAGAGTATGTTCCAGCTCCATCCATGTAAACATAAAGAGGTAAATTCTCCCATCTTTCTTTAAGGCTGCATAATATTCCATGGTGTACATATACCACAATTCATTAATCCATTCATGGATCGATGGGCACTTGGGCTTTTTCTATGACTTAGCAATTATGAATTGGGCTGCAATAAACATTCTGGTACAAATACTTTTGTTATAATGGGATTCTTGGTCTTCTGGGTATATACCTAGTAGAAGAATTGTAGGATTGAATGGCAGATCTATTTTTAGATCTCTAAGTATTCTCCAAACATCTTTCAAAAAGGAATGTATTAATTTACATTCCCATCAGCAGTGTAGAAGTGTTTTCTTTTCTCCACATCCACGCCAACATCTCTGGCCTTAGGATTTTGTGATTTGGACTAATCTTACTGGAGTTAGATGGTATCTCAAAGTATTTTTAATTTGCATTTCTCTGATGATTAAAGCTGATGAGTATTTTTTCATATGTCTGTAGGCCGTGCACCTCTCTTCTTCAGAGAAGTTTCTCTTCAAGTCCCTTGCCCAGCCTGCGATGGGATCACTTGTTCTTTTCTTGCTTAAACATTTGAGTTCTCTGTGGATTCTGGTTATTAAACCTTTGTCAGAGACATAACCTGCAAGTATCTTCTCCCATTCTGAGGGCTGTCTGCTTGCTTTACTTACTGTGTTCTTGGCTGTGCAGAAGCTGTTTAGTTTGATCAGGTCCCAGTAGTGTATTTTTGAAGCTGCTTCAATTGCCCAGGGGGTCCTCCTCATAAAATACTCGCCTGGATTGATTTCTTCAAGGGTTTTCCCTGCACTTTCTTCTAGTATTTTTATAGTTTCATGTCTTAAGTTTAAATCTTTAATCCAGTGAGAGTCTATCTTAGTTAATGGTGAAAGGTGTGGATCCAGTTTCAGTCTTCTTTAGGTAGCCAGCCAGTTCACCCA